>NC_134408.1:38805657-38970759 GCF_038048845.1 Mixophyes fleayi
GACAGTCGGATGGAGCGTGGGAGGTCATTCCAGGGGAGGGGGACAACCCGGGAGAAATCTTGGACTCTGGAGTGGAAAAAGGTGATCAAAGTGGAAGAGAGGTGACTGTCATTGGCCGATCGCAGGGAGCGAGCGGGACTGTGAATGGAGAGGAGGTTGGAGATATAAGAGGCAGTGAAGTGGGAGAGGGACTTGTAGGTGGAGGTGAGGAGTTTGAAAAGACTTCTGTAGGGGAAAGGGAGCCAGTGTAAGGTCGGGCAAAGAGGGAAGGCAAAAGCAGTGCCGTGTGAAAGGAAGATAAGTCTCGCAGCTGCGTTGAGTATAGAACAAAGGGGGGGGGGGGGGGGGTGAGGTGGGAGGGGGAGGCCAGTGAGGAAAAGGTTGCAGTAATCAAGATGGGAAATGATGAGTGCAGGGATAAACGTTTTGGTGGCATTCTGAGAGAGGAAGAGCAGCAGAGTTGAGTAACAAAAGAGATGGTGGTATTGTTAACGGTGATGGAGAGACCATGATGGGATGAAGATTTAGAGGGAGGTAAAAGAATGAGTTCAGTTATAGCAAAGTTGATTTTAAGAAAACAGGACATCCAAGAGGAGATGGCGGCAAGACAGTCAGACACAAGAGAGGAGGGGAGGGAAAGCGCAGGAGAAGACATTTAAAGTTGAATGTCATCAGTGTAAAGGTGACACTGGAGACCGAATGAAGAGATGAGATCACCCAAGATACAGGATACTGTAAATTCTGTTAAAAATATTGCTGTTTGTCTTTCAGTTCCACACATTCCTGATTTGTTTTTTAGCAGTTGACTGCTCTGGGTATTTTTGGTGTTGCAAAGATGTGACATCATGTAAAGTTCCTGGAAGCAATCTATACGAGCACGTTACCCAATTTTGTACACGACAATGTATGTCTCCCTTCTTTCCACAGCTGTCTTGACAGTGTGGCCTATACACATATATTCTGTAGTAGCAGAATAGACAAGGCCTGGTCTAAAAGTGCACCAATTTCCTATAGACGGTAGAGGCGTCAATTTTTTATGGATTGACTCCATATTCAGCCCTAGGGAATTCTTCTCATGATTATTGCTTCAGCATTCAAAATGCCTCTACTGTGTTTAGAGACAGGTACACTTCAACATATTCTTCAAGTTGCTGTTAATTGCAATGGACAATTCATTATTTGTCACTCTTGATTAAACCTGGAGATTGTTCCTTTAATTACCAACGTAATCGCTATATAGATCTTTAGAGCAGAAGGACATTTTGACAATCTATCAAGTCATCATCATTATCAACATTTATTTATATAGTCTGAGCAAATTTCGTAACACTTTACAATTGGGATCTTGCTCTTCATGGACGCATGATGTTGGTGCGTGATGGATATGCAGCGTAGGGTCCTCACCTTCCATCATAATGTAGCAATATGTCAGCAGCTTTAAACCGAATGTACATCATAAGTTTTTTTAATGTAACAATATTGTATGCATCACGGTTTAAATGTCACCTACTACAAGATACACTAACCCGTAAAGAAGGAATGCATTATGGATTCACTTCTCTTTTCTAAAAAGGAAACTTAATTTTTTTAAAAGTCAGTCTCTCGGACAGAATCCTCTTATGGTGAGATCTGAGATCTAAGATCCAATGTGCTTTTTGTACAGCTCAATAAAATATATGTTTTTATTCTGAATTTGTCTAATTGTTTTTCATACTATATGAAGCTTCACTGTCCTTTGGGTATCATTAGATTTCACTTAGCACTTATGTTAATTCAATAATTATAACAGGCAACTCTTCTGAGAATAGATCATAGCTTGTCTTTCCCTCTCTGTTCTTTGCTGAGCTAACATCATTAATAGACTGGTTCAATTTGCACTCAGAAATGGTTTATTTGTATCATTTTTACATGTTACAGTTAGACATAGATGTTCCTTTCCATTAGTGTCTGCCTTCCTCTGCACAAATGTTTTATCTATCCAGGGCCAAATTAGGAGACTATTCACTAGTGATGGATATGATGACCAAATATGTAATTCCCACTGCACAATGAAACCTATATTTACGACTGAGCTTTCATTTTATCAGGTGAAAGATACCAGAGTGCTTATCGCAACCAAACATCAAAACATGCTGGAAAGGCTTCAGGAATCCAATATCCTCTTGGAAGACATTCAGAAGGGGCTGAATTCTTATTTGGAGAAGAAAAGATTATTCTTCCCGAGGTAAGTGCTTTTTTACAGGAAATCAGGAATATTTTTCTTCTTCATTTACAGTATATGTAACAAATTGAATTAAACTAATCCTGCCAGTCTGTGACAGACTTCCACACAGATAGAGTGCATAAAATAAACATCTCCTGACTGTCATTTAATCATACTTGCCAACTCTCCCGGATTGTCCGGGAGACTCCCGCATTTTGCGAGAGTCTCCCGGACGAGTGTGGCAATCTCCCTGATAGGAAGTGGGAAAAATTCAGTTTAAACGCCGCGATTTACCCGGAATCGCGGCGTTTAGCCCCGTCCCCGCTGTAAAATGACGCGATTTGCGTCATTCCGTCACGGGGGCGGGGCCAAAATGACGCGATTTCGCCGCCCCGCTCCCTGCACGCCCACGTCCCAGCCGGCATCTCCCGGAAAAAGAAAAAGAAATGTTGGCAAGTATGCATTTAATCAGCAATTCTACAGAAGAGTGGAGCAAATCATTGCATAAAGTGCCCTTCTTTAGGGCAAGGACAGAATTTTGGAGGGGATTTTTTTTTGCCCAAGGGGTAGTAGGGCGGAAATGACCAGGGAGCAAATACCAGATTTTCATGTGAACAAGTTATTTAGATATATGGCCACTATGGGGCATATTCAATTACCTTCCGAGGCCTCACAAATAAAGTGCAATTACGTTACCGCCACATTGCAGGTTACCCTTCGCAACCCTACAAGGTGCAGAGGAAAATCTGCGGTGTAGCGGAATCGGGAAGGAGGCGGTCATGCATAGCCGCAATCCCGGAAGCTATTTAAATATGCCTTTTATATACAGAATATACACATATGGCTTATCTTACTGTTTCCAGCATTTGCATATTATAGAGATCCTGCCAAACTGTTAAAGTTGGTGCAGATTGTTTTAAGAGGCAATTCTAAGGACCATGAAGTGGGCGTGTACCTTGAGAGGCGGATGTGTAAGGTGCATTTGTGGACATAATGTCAAATTTTCCAAACACACGTAGTTAACCAAACAATCTGGATCTGGTCACACGGTCCTGTGGCTGAGCAAGCAATTCACATGGGCTTCAGTTAGTGAGTCTCATTGGGATTACTGGTCACTTTGAGCACGCACACAGTCATTTAGTGCCAGTTTTGTCTGAGCAACCAAATAAGCTGCCCAAATCTCTGCATGTGTGGGCAACATTATCCTCTAACAATATCAAAGCTATTTGGATGATTGCTGCTACTGAGTGCTGTAGTCTGTGTTGATGACATACAAAAAATAATACGTGTTTTTTAATTATTTTAAAAAGGTTTTTTTTCCTCTCCAATGATGAGCTCCTTGAAATCCTGTCCGAAACAAAGGACCCTTTACGAGTGCAGCCTCACCTGAAGAAGTGTTTTGAGGGGATTGCCAAGCTGGAGTTTAGCGAGGACTTGGAAATCACTGGCATGATCAGCTCAGAGATGGAGATTGTCCCTTTTACGCAGAAAATCTATCCAGCAAAGGCTAAAGTAATTTCCCTATATCTAATTCATCGCATGCACAACACTCACTTCTCTCATTTACCTTGCTCGTCGGGAAAAGAAATTGCTAACACTAAAATGAATCTAACATTCAGGTCCCGGAATTTCATCAAATAATATATTTTCTGCTTCTCTTGGTACAGTGGAATTAAATGAGTGCACTATGATGTAAATATATTGCTTTTACTGTACATAACAAACACAATATTTCTAACCTTGGAAGTGTTAAATGTTATGGTAAGGAGTAGAAAATAAATACTTTATTATACTATATTATATTGTACATGTACATGTCTAAAATACAGTGCTACTTTATAATGCAGGTTAGAAACACAGACCAAAACTGGTGTAATAGAGTGTGGCTTCTTAAAGCGTTTTACATATAATACATTTAATATATTTCAATGCACTTTTGTGAATATTCTATACTTGGTGGTAAGCAAGGAAGGTGGTATAAAGGGAGTGATGTAAATAGGAAGCACTGCACATATAATAGGTATCATAATTTCGAGGAAATGCCATCTACCAAGGATTTGGGTGCGGATCTTGAAAAGACGGGTTAGATTTTAGGTAGAAGATAAAATGTGGGTCGTGGATCATGAGTGGGGGTTATGGGTGGGTCTGATAAAGATCCAAGCAGGACTTTTGTGCCCAGCACTACAAGACTTGTAACAATTCAGAATCTGTGATATATAGCCAGCTGTTTGAAGATCCAGCTATAGGAACACACTTTAATCTACAAGAAAACGTTATGTTCATAGCTGTTCTGATTCTTTTTGACACTTTTGTTTGCTTTTCTCAGTTTCTTTTGCTTTCTTTTGTGCATCCACAAGAATTATGTATTAATGCATTTCATAAGACAACGGAAACTAGTGTCTCATTTGTTGCTATGGGTTCACTGCAGATTTGCACGAACAAAACGTTGTTAAATGACCCAAAGTCTATGTTCAAATGGGTGCCCCCCCCCTTTTTTTTGGGGAAAAATGCAGTAGGCTAGCCTGCTTTGTCTACATCCGTGAGTGTGAAAAACAAAAATGTCCTCTTTTCCACAATAATAAATAGCTATGGATGATTCCACAACAAATAGTAGCGAGAACTAATATGTATGTGCTCTTACTGTTGGATGTACAATAGGGGAATCAAAATAAAAAACATCAATATATGAAAACAAAGACAAAAGCTTTTTCCATACCTGTATCTGGGATTTTTAATATGTTTATATTTCACAGTAGATTGTGAATTATCGTATATGTTTCACAAGTAACACTAACATCTATCTGTAACTGAATGGATGATGGACGTTTATTAATGAGCGTTGGCCAGTAAGCGTCATTCATAAGGCAGATGTGTATGTACAGTTATTGCCGGACAATTCTCACTAGATTAAGGGTACAATACTGTGTGTAGAGCAGTTGTCTAGAGATATTCATCTTCTAGGATATACAACATGAAAGATCAGATGGTTTGTATGCAAGAAACTGACGTAAGCAATATGTATCTGATCCTTGTGTATCTGGCTTCCAGGGCATGGTTGAAAAATGGCTTTTGCAAGTTGAAGAAAATATGTTGTCCAGTATGAGACAAGTCATTCATGATGGGATAGAGGGGTATGTTGAGGTAAGGATTCAGACTTTTATTACACCATTGACATATCATCTATGCCGAGCCATTTTGTGGTTGTACTAATATTAAGACTCTCGATTGTCTAAGAACTTTTTACATCAGTAAGACATTGTTCCTAGTGAATTGATTGGCTCAGCCGACAAAAGTGCTGCCTCCACTGTCAGGCTGAGTAGACAAGAAGTATTTTTAGTGTTCTCATTACCTACACTTAGTGGAAGCACCAATTTTGTGTTCAGTTCTCATGGACCGTGCGCCATCACTGAGTCATGTAATGACATTGAATGGGCTGCATTCTCAGGAAAATTGGTCCAGCCCTACAAAATGGTTACCACCACTTTGTGTTGGTAGAAGGTGCATTGTAACATGATGTTTTGGGGTAATTTCAATATTTTATAATTATTGACGTTTAATGCTGGAACACCTGCTCCCCAACATTAAAATTAATGTGATACTAAAATAAAATATCTCTGTGTGTAAAGATTGTCATACCTTGACAAAAATCAACTTATATAATCAACTATTTGTTTTTAAATGTTTTATGCGTTTTTAAATGGAATTGAATAGCATTGAAATGTGCCATTTACTCCATCAGGAGATTGATTCAATATAATTCTATTTTAGCAGATAAGTTCCTTTCTGCTCTCCAAGTTAAATAACAAATACAACTCCTATTTGACATTAAGCTAAATTCTAGGCAAGCCCAGGTGTGTCAGTTGCATATATCACATATTTATGTAGATGTGTGTGTGCATGTATATTTATAATTCTATACATATATATATATATATATATATATATATATATATATATATATATATATATATTACACTTAATTATGTCTTATTTTATGATGCTAATATCGTAATATTAATAGTAATGGGACCAGCAATTAAACGTTCATGTTATGCCTCACAGTAGTACCCTCATTTCATATTATGACACAGTAGTGTCCCCAATTCATATCATGCCTCATAATTGTGCCCCACTTCATATTATGCCACATAGTTATGCGCATGTGCAACAGCTCCGTTTCGGCCATCTTCTTAGAAATAATGGTTAATGATGATAATACTAATAATGTACAGTAAGGACGTGCCAAGCTTGAGTTTACACAGTAGTGTTCAGTTCAAGCATCTCTCAGGTACGTGTTTTTCTGACATATCACTTGCACCAGTTACAGGTCTGGTGTAAGTGTTGGTTACTTCAGCTGTCTGTAATGGAGTGGGGATATAATACTTTACTTTTTAAAAGAGTTGCAGTGAAATGTCAGATTATAAATAACATGTTGGGGTCGTTTTTTTTTATTATTCTCTTTGATTGCTATTAGTTTGATATTATTCACTTTGTTTGCTATTGGTCTTTTAATAGATAACAGACCCTCCGGTGTGACTTCTCCCACTTGGTAGAACATGTTCTGTTTCTGAACTTACTACTTCAATTATTTTTCCATATGTCTGTGCTGAATGTATTGATGGTTTATACACCCTTCACAATTGATGAATTCAGCATCGGTCATGGCAACTGTAAATTAAGTGGGAAGTCTGAGCATCTTTGTACTGTGTGGAAGGAGTTATGTTGGATGTTGTGAGATAAATGAGAGCAATTTCAGGTTTGGGATTGCTGTACAATCTACTTAGGAGTAGATTTACTAAACTGCGGGTATGATCATTAATTAGGTTGCAAAAATGCCGATTACAGTTAGCCCGACATAAAAATATACCAATCGGAATTTTTATGTTGGACTAACTGTTGTCGCCGTTCTTGCAGCCGGAAAAACGTACCCCACCCGCTTCCCTCTATGTCTCAAACGACATTTGGCATTTTTAACTTAATGGTTAAATAAAGCGATAATGGATCTTATTTTGGGATTGGTGTGACTGTGGAATAAGCAATGAATATATAATGTATTTTATAGGTTCCTCGGAAGCAGTGGGTCCTACAATGGCCTGGTCAAGTAGTTATCTGTGTCTCTTCTATTTACTGGACAAAGGAAGTATCAGAAGCCATTACTGAAGGCACTTTATCAGTAAGTAAAGGCCTGCTCTGTGTCCATTGTTAGTGTCACTTATTGGTTAGAAACAAACATCGCTCTAAGGAAAGAGAAATGTAACACAACAATATTTGCCAATTTGTCAGTGGTTAGTTTTCTAATATGAAGTGCATGTGTGTTAGAAACCAAATGGCTGCTCTAATGACACCAATTTATACACCTCTAAATAACGTTGTAGAATTGCTGCTAAATCACTGTTTATTAAATCATAGGATTTCTTGGAGAAAAGCAATAAGCAGATCAGTGAGATAGTTGAGCTGGTCAGAGGGAAATTGTCTGGTGGTGCGCGAGCTACTTTAGGAGCCCTGACCGTCATTGATGTGCACGGTAAGAGCTATCTCCAAAATCACTGCTATTGAAAACTGCAGTTTGTTTTCACATTGAAATAGACTGTGCGTGGGTGTGATTACTTTCTCCCTACAGCGTCACACGGAGAGTGAGCCGAAATTGACAACAGATCAAAACCATGTAGTAAAGTGAATTGATTTGTGCGACAACCTATTTCTGTTAGCGTAAGGTCTTATAAATTTGTCATTGCTCAAAATTGCACCGAGCAGCAAACGGACTGTACGTCTTTACTGAAACACAGTTTTATATGTAGAGATAGTGCAATCATCTTGTAATTTAGTCTTATGTCTAAATATTCAATTTACAATTTGTTATTTACGTTTTTTGGGGGTTTTTAAATCTATATCTGGACATTCTGCGGCTCATGTTAAGTTGAATGCAAATTGCGTTCTTGGCGTATAATACACTTTTTTCATCTGGGCGAGCGCACAAAGCACTAATTCCGAAATGAGTGTTTGTGCGTGCGCTCAGATGTAAAAAAATAGTATTATATGCCAAGGACGCAATTTGCGCTCAGCTTAACATGAGCCTCCCTATGTTTGAACAAGTTCCTTTTATCTTGCAACAAAGTGAAATTTTCTACTACACCTAAGAAAGAGATGGTGATTATATAAAAAAGACACATTATAAACATCTAAAGTGATCATTAGTACAGAAGTGCCAAAGAAGGATCAAATAGCTCTCTCCTCTCAGCATCATACCAGGGACATAATTATATTATTATATATTATTGAAGACAGTAGCCTAGGTGTAAAAAATCTCCCCTTACTGTGTTACACATAAGTATGATATTCATATTTTATCTGTTGCTAGCCTGGGGATGGTGGGAATGTGTTGTCCTTAAGCAGGACCGGTGGAAGCTCTGGGGGCTCCCTAGGTGGCGCCCCCACGACCCTCGGAAGCACCGCTGCTTCGTACCTTGGCAAGCGGGAGGTGGGGGCGACATCCTCGGACTGGGACATCATAGCCGAACACCACACTCCCAGTGGGACACTGACATGGAAGTGCTGTAGTTTCACATGTAGGAAGCTGCATCCTGCTTCTCCTGAATGTAGTTATAGGAATACAGAATTTGTTCAGTGTAGTGCACTTACAGTTCATGTAGTGCACTTACAAGTTCACTTCCCCTAATCTGTCCTCTTTCAAACGATCATTAAAAACCCACCTTTTCCTTAAAGCCTTCCAGTCTCATGCCCAAACTCCCACCGGTCGGCTACCTCTCTTTCTCATCCCTTCTTCCCTTCTCCCCCTTCCTCCCGTCTCTCCGTCTCATCCATGTGTCTGTCTGTCTTCCCCTCCCTTTAGATTGTTCGCTCCTTTGAGCAGGGCTCTCCTACCTTCTGTTTCCATCACTTTTAACTGCGCTCTCCAGCTACTCAGCTCACCTCCTCTCAGTCCCTCTGCCCTCTGTCTCCTCTTGCTTCTCTCCGCTCCCCTCAGTGACTCTCAACCTGTCATCCGTGCCCACCCTCTTGGGCCATAGTTACCTGCCTGTACTCACTTTTCCCCTTCCTCCCTCTCTTTCATGCTGTGCCTGAGCCCCCAGAGTTATAGTGCTTACTGTTACTTGTACTGTGCTGTTTCACCTTGTACTGTGCCATTGTTTGTCCTTGTACGGCGCTACGGATACTTTGTGGCGCCCTATAAATTAAAATCAGCAACATGATAAAGTGAAAAATGGTGAAGGGAGTAACTCATAATGATAATTTAAAATACTGAGTATATATGCTGATTTTAAGAATAAAATTTTAATTATAAATGATAAAAGTAAATTTTTAAAGAAATGGAATTCACAATCTCTGGGGCATATTCAATTAGGTTTGGTGATCGCGAAGTACGGCTACACAAGTCCAGTTACCGCAACACAGCGGATTTCCGTGCGCATCCCTTAGGGTTGCGAAGTGCAATCCGCGATGTTACGGTACCGTATTGTCACTTTACAAGCGCAGCCATGTGTAATCGCCATCGCCAAACCTAATTGAATATGGCCCTCTGAATGTAAAGATTTAATGCGACTGTAAGCGCAGTACACTGAACAAATGTTGTCTTTCTATAAGTGCATGCTTAATCTCATTTGGTAGTAGCACCTCAAAGAAATAAATCAATACTTAATATGCAAGTGGCAGAGTACATAACCACCATTAATTCCTTACAAATTATAATTGATCATACTGAGATACAGTCACCTGTGAGTCAGCCAACCTGCTATAGGTCAATCTTTCTTTCCTCAGGTTCCTATGGATCAAACTTTAGCAAACAGGTTTCCCTACACATGCCGGTTTAGTAGTAAATATGGCAGGTGTAGTGGTGCACAGTTAATTGCCATCTTATTTGGATGAAATAAATAAGGTAGTTTTATTTACAGTCACTTATATATACTTATAATATATATAAATACACTGTATCTTCCATCTTTATACTCCAGCGTATATCATTCAGTAACATGTGCGGTAGTATTACTCGACATAACAGCAGGTACACTTATATTAGATTAACAAGGGCAATTTTAAGGATAAATAAGGTTGTATGTGTACAATAGTATGTGTCTATGTTTTACTAAAAAGATATAGAAACATAAAGTGGATATAGATCATAATTAGTAAAATGTAGAAATACATTCAAGAGAAGCCAGCCTCTCAATCTGTATAAAGCAAGCTGAACGTCACACTTCTACAGCCAGACTGCAGAAAGTAATATCAAAATTCAGCTAAATGAACAACTTGCAAAGAAGATTAATTAGCAGCAACATAAACTCAGAATGTCAGTTTTTTTGGAGTAATGTCATCCACGGTCGTGATCCTTGTCATGCCGTTGTAGTGATGTTGGAGCTCTTTATGCAGGCAATGCTCTGTGGATTTATCTGTTACTTGTAGTGTATATAAGAAACACAATCCCAGAATTGCTCAATCACTAAAGCCGAGAGTTATAGCGAAAAGAAGCCATGTAATTATTAATCAGTAATACAAAAGTAAAAAAGGGCTCTATTTATGAAGACTTAAACCATGCAGAAACTGCTTTTTTCCGCTTGGTTTAGACAGTTTTAAGTAAATATTAATTTGGTAAAAGCCTAACACAGGAGATATTGGAGATCTCTCCTGCATTACGGCAAATTACTGCATTAACCGCAGTCCCCATAATAGTCAATGGAGACTGAGGTCTGGGCAGTGTGATCAAGTTCCAAAAATCTTAGCTTTTCGGAACTTGTCCCTGATGACTAACGCCATTGAGTCCCGTGGGGAGAGCATTGTGGTAGAGGGATCTACGGATCCCTTACCACAGCTCATCTGCTCTCCCCTCCACTTGTGGCTTTTGCGGATGCGTGATCTTAGTGGGCTTAATGTTGTGCCCTTGCAGGTGGTGACAGAATTTGGTTGGACTGTAAGCAGGGTTGAAAACAAAATCCTATAGATTGTAAGCTTGCGAGCAGGGCCTTCTTACCTCTACATATGTATGTATCACCCAGTATTGTTTTATTACTGTTTGTTCCCAATTGTAAAGCGCTATGGAATCTGCTGACGCTATATAAATAAATGATGATGATGATGATGATGATGAAATGCCCTTTTTAACCTTCATTTTTGAAAGAGAAAAAGATAATTGGCAGGGAATACAGAGGCTGGATTAGCTGTCCTGGTTTTAGTGGTGATGTAAACTCCAGGTATTCATTAGGAGTCTGATGTGTGCATGTGAAAACTATGTAATTGTTATCATTAGACAGACTAGGTACATAAATGGCGCACAGTATATATTGCTACCTTTTGGCAGACAAAATAAGGACTAATTACTCAAAATGGACATTTTAAGTATATTGCAAAGTGCAACATATTCTTATAATAGTTCAGCTATAGTGTCAAGTTTACAGAATAAATATTGAAATCTGAATAGTGACATTACAATTGGATGTCATCGGGTGAAAATCAGATAGGTGGAAACCAATGCACAGCCACTTTGTTTGGTTAATGGTAATAAGAGAGACTCAGTCGAGCAGTTAAATAAGCAAATGTCTATATATTATGGGCTTTGCACATCCAGACACAGGAAAACCTGTGTGCAGTGTAAGGATAACATTATATTCCTGAGAGTTCTAATGTTGTTGTATTGTAGGAATTTCAGCTTAGAGCAAATCTCTCATTGGTTACTGAACATTTATACATTGTCAGTAAATGAGCCCCACAGTCTGCTAATTATCTTTGTGTTACACAAAGTTTGTTATTCCAACATCAAAATCATTATAAAAGTAATACCTCAAATGAAGGTTTCCAAAACATGACAATTGGTGATGTCACCGGCATACTTTTGTATGTGAGACACAGTTATTTACATGACAAAAAGGGGCAAGGATGGCACATTAATAGGTGTGTCCCTGCTTTAAAGGAGGATGCACAGATTTTTCCACCAAACAAATTGAGTTGAATTTTCCAAGGAGAACCTCCAAATTACTGGAAAATGGTCTTATCCGTATGCTAATATTGGGAGATATTTTGCATCTTTGCATTGCTGGAAAGCACATTTCTAGGGGCACCTCGACCAATTTAATCAAAACATTGAAACACAAAAATGTGACTCATATATTAAAGACAGTCTTTATGGATTGGAAACATTTAAATGAATGAAGTAGGTGGACCCAACATGGTAATAGTGTGGACCTTGACGTGACGTTCTTACTGATTCCAAAATGTGCAGAATATGCAACACCACAAATGTTGCCTAGATTTCATGGGGGCAGTTCCAAGGTCCAGGAAGTGGGCATATAACTTGTAATGTATGTGGAGCACAAGTAGGTGTTCTTCTTCTCAGAAAGAGGCACTGCAGGTCTACACTTTATGTGTTTCGTACATAAACTCTAAATTATGTTGTATTACCATCAGACCAAAAAGATCTGCAAGCATACAAAAGGCCAAAATAGAAGAAAATATATTTAATTATAGAAACCAAAGTTTAAGTAAAACTAAGGATCATGTGTAAGTGAAATACAAAATATGGCAGTGCAGGTAACTATTACATTGTGGACGCTTGTTAATCTCTAGTCTTACAATATTGGGTAACTAATGTTGGTTGTTCTGCAGCCCGTGATGTTGTTGCAAAGTTGGTACAGGATAAAGTGTTCAACCTGAATGACTTTCAATGGATCTCTCAGCTGAGATATTATTGGGAAAGCCGTGATGTCATGGTCAGAATGATCACTACCGGAGCCAAGTATGGTTATGAGTACCTTGGCAACTCCCCACGACTAGTAATAACTCCTCTGACCGATCGGTGCTACAGGTATGGTATATTTGTGTGTTTTCTTGGAGGCAAAATGTTTTTTGACATACAGTAATGTTTTAAAAAATCTCCAACACTGAATATGTTGTATTAGAAGTGTACTCCAATAAATAAGAGGACATCAGTGACTGGTATTAGACAAGAATGTTAAAGAGCAGGCAAAGCCACAATCTGACATTAATATATATATATATATATATATATATATATATATATATCAAAAGATGTGTATCAATGAGCTGAATAATACACATGAAATAACGTTATACTTGGTTAAATATGTCCATCTTGCACCCTTACACTCTTCTGCTGCAAGTTGCCATTTTAGAAACTTGATTTGTGTCATGGTGCTGATTACTCCCAGTAGAGAACCACTTGGGATAGCTGTCAGAGACACACCATGATTGGTCAAGCCGCATACATAGTCCTGATGGGTGGTGAGGGACAAAGCTGAATTCGATGGGTTGGCTAAGGTAGATTCGTGAGGGACGAAGCCAAGGTCAGTGGGTGGAGAATGTAGAGTTGTGAGGGATGAAGATAAATAGACAAACAAAACAGGACTCTTGAATAACCAACAGATAAACAAATTTCCAAATTTTGGTGAGGGCCTTATGAAGGCTGCATACAGGTGTAGTCTCTTAGTCCTAACTGACTTTACCCTTTGCAAAGTGCTGATTGCAGCAAGTGAATAAGAATATGCAGTTGTCAGTGTTAATGGTGCACTGCTACCTGTCATCTGTAGCTAGTATTGTGGTACTCTGAAGAAATGCACTGTATGGATTGATGGAATCATACACAGAGACAAGGAAAGAGATGTCACAGGTGCTCAAGTGACTGCAGTCTCAGCTATCTGACTTGTAACATGTTCTATTAGGACACTTTTCTAAAGCTGGGGAAGGGGTTTCAGTTGTGTATATATATATATATATATATATATATATATATATATATATATATATATGTATATATATATATATATATATATATATATGTATATATATATGTATATAATAGAGTGAAAGGAATACTTTACTTTTTAACACATCTGCAGTGGAATGTAAGATTATATTAAGAGAATATTTCCCTTTATGGTTTATATATGAAATGTTTAATTTTGGAGTGCAATATGTAAACTAACTCTGAAAAGACAATTTAACCACTACTTGGCGTGACACAAAAACCAGGGGGTAAATGTATTAAACTGCGGATTTTGAAAGTCACCGCAAGTCTTTAAATTCAAGGTTTGCCTTTGAAGACATTGCCGTTTTAAATTTTCCCTGCAAAGTCGCTGAATATCGGTGACTTGCAAAATCCGCAGTTTAATACACTTACCCCAGGACACACAGTTATTTTTCCAAATTGATTACTGGTCAGGGGTCACAGTTTCTTCCTGGATTGACCAGCAAACTAATTTTAGCCAATAAGTGCTAGACCCACATTGGCCCCATCAGCTTTTCCACTTCCCCCTATAATCATTCTATCACAGATATAAATATTGGTTTTGGCACTGGACATATAAATGAGTTGCTGGACGTTTGCATCTTCATATATACCAAGAATTACAAGGTGCTGACTTATTAAGAGTTTCAGTCATGATAAACTCTTGTATTTAACAGACTGTTGTCTTTTCCATAGAACTTTAATGGGTGCACTGAAGTTAAATCTTGGAGGAGCTCCAGAGGGTCCTGCTGGGACTGGTAAAACCGAAACTACAAAAGATCTTGCTAAAGCATTAGCCAAACAGGTAACCTCCTCTGCTCACCTTCCATGCAATTCTCTTAGGTTTGCATTATGTTGTCGCCCCAGCCTCTCCTATTCACCGACGCCGCCTCATTCCCCAACCTTGGCACTCCAAACTCACCCGCTTCCTCCAAAAATGCTCTCGCACTGCAGAACACCTCTGGAGGAAATCTCGCTCCCTGGCCGACTTCCTCCACTTTAAATTTATTCTCTCCTCATTCTGCTCTGCCCTCTCCCTCACCAAACAAACCTTCTTTAAGTCCCTCATCTCCTCTCAGTCCTCTAATCCCCGCCGCCTTTTTGCCACCTTCAACTCCCTCCTTTCTCCCCCTCCCCCTCCGGTCCCTCTGTCCCTCTCTGCTGCTGACTTTGCCACTTTTTTCTCTTCTAAAATTGAAGCCATCAGACTTAACATCTCCGCTTCAAAACCCTCACCAGCTGTCCACATCGCTCCACCCCCATCCAACAATCAACTCTGGTGCTCCTTCTGCCCCACATCAAGCGAAGAAGTTCGCTCCCTTATTCTTTCCTCTCCACCCTCCACCTGTCCTCTCGACCCCATCCCCTCCAACCTCCTTCGCTCTCTCTCTCCCACTGCCTGCTCCTACCTGGCACACCTTTTTTACCTATCACTCTCCTCCGGTGTAGTACTCTCTTCATTTAAACACGCTCTTATCTCTCCGATCCTCAAAAAACCCAATCTTGACCCCACCTCTGTCGCCAACTACCGCCCCATTTCACTTCTCCCCTACGCCTCCAAACTTCTTGAGCGGATAGTCTGCTGTCGTCTCACCAGATATCTCTCGGACAATTCCCTCCTTGACCCTCTCCAATCTGGATACCGTTCCCTCCACTCCACTGAAACTGCCCTGGCCAAAGTTACCAATGACCTCCTTTCAGCCAAATCTAAGGGTCACTTCTCCTTACTCATCCTCCTTGACCTCTCCGCGGCCTTTGACACTGTGGACCACCCCCTCCTTCTGCAAACTCTTCTCTCTCTCTGCCTCTCCGGTTCCATCCACGCCTGGTTCTGCTCCTACCTCGCTAACCGCACCTTCTCTGTCTCCACGTCTGGCTCTTCCTCCACCCCCTCCCCACTCCCAGTAGGTGTCCCCCAGGGCTCTGTCCTCAGCCCTTTACTCTTTTTGCTATACACTGCCTCCCTCGGTGCGCTCATCTCCTCCTTTGGTCTTCAGTATCATCTGTATGCTGACGACATTCAACTCTACATCTCTTCTCCTGATCTCTCTCCCTCCCTTATCTCTCGTGTATCTGACTGCCTCTCTGCCATCTCCTCCTGGATGTCCTCCCGCTTTCTCAAAATTAACATCTCCAAAACTGAATTCATTGTCTTTCCTCCCCCGAGACTCCCCTCCCACCACAACTTCTCTATCGTTGTTAACAAACACCATCTCCTCTGTTACCCAGCTCACCCTTGACTTCTCTCTCTCTTTTGCCCCCCATGTCCAATCCCTTGCCCAAGCCTGAAAATTCCAACTGCGCAACATAGCCCGCATCCGACCCTTCCTCTCGCAAGACGCCACTAAAACCATCATCCATGCACTCATCATCTCCCGCCTCGACTACTCGACTACTGCAACCTTCTCCTCACTGGCCTCCCCCTCTCTCACCTCGCCCCCCTCCGCTCTGTACTCAATGCCGCTGCTCGACTCATCTTTCTCTCACGCCGCTTCTCCTCTGCTTCCCCTCTCTGCCTTGCCCTTCACTGGCTCCCCATCCCCTACAGAATCCTCTTCAAACTCCTTACCACCACTTACAAAGCTCTCTCCCAGTCTACTGCCCCCTACATCTCCGACCTCCTCACCATTCACACTCCTGCCCGATCCCTGCGCTCTGCTACTGACCGTCGCCTCTCTTCCACTCTCATTACCACTTCCCACTCCAGAATCCAGGACTTCTCCTGAGCTGATCCCCTACACTGGAATGACCTCCCTCGCTCCATCCGTCTCGCTCCCAATCTGTGCTCCTTCAAACGAGCACTTAAAACTCACCTGTTCCTTAAAGCCTACCAATCATCCACCTAACCCCTCACCTACTCTGCTCGCTCTTCCCTCTTTCCCCTGGTATCACCGCTCCCTCTCGTGTCTGGTTCGTCCACCCTACCTTAGGATGTAAGCTCGTTTGAGCAGGGCACTTCTTCCCTCGTGTCTCCACGCCTGTTCTTCTGCTCCGTCCTTACTCCATTTGTCTGTCCCGGAGTTTCTGAAGCATTGGTACTTTGTGTTTACTGTTCTGTACTGTTTAACCCTGTATGGTTTACTGTTTGTACTATGTACGGCGCTGCGGACACCTTGTGGCGCCTAACAAATAAATGGTAGTAATAATAATAATAATGTTACACTTTGGGGTGATTCCTATCATCACTCTGGCCGTTGGTAAGTAGGGTCATAGTGTAACTGACAGTAAGTAAAGCATATTGGGGTTTTTTCTTTGAAACAGAGTGAAATATGTTTCTATATGCTAATTATACTTATTAAGTATGAGTAATGAGCTTGTTTATTTACTTAGTAGCTTCATAATACACAGTTGGTGATAATATAAGTATAAACGCCTGTAAATAATATTTATATAATAATATTTGTATAAAGAGTGAGTTCTGATGTCACCACTTGTAATCAGGAAGTTCTGTTGTCATCACTTGTAATCAGGAAGTTCTGATGTCATCACTTGTAATCAGGAAGTTCCGATTTCATCACTTGTAATCAGGAAGTTCTGATGTCATCACTTGTAATCAGGAAGCGATGTCATCACTGGCCAACAGCGTTTGTAAAATGAGTATGGGTATTAGAAACCACTTTGAATTTCTGTGACTTGTACAAAGCCTAGCGACTCGTGCTTTTATATGATTGCAGACCTTCCTCTAATTTCATTATAACTTTGCCACAAATGATTCTCTCCTGTGTACAATTATAGCGTTAAATCAATAATAAATTAGTAATTATTTTATTTAGCGGTAGAATACGTGTTATTTCTTTCTCACTGGAAGTAAAAATGACCAATGAAAGAGACAATAGTTAGTCTTCTAAGTATACACCTGCATAAACCATGTTGTAAGCAGTTGTTATCTTCAGAGGTTACATAATGAATCAATATAAATACATCTGTTTGTGAGAGGTCCAACCATCCTTTGGTGCATTTCCAAACAAGAGCCTCATCATTCAAAGCAAATCTGAAAAAGGGTATTTGAAAGCACCAATTAGGTAAAGGATGTAAGAGAATGGTAAAGACTTAATATCCCCATTATGAAGAAATGTTGAGTATAGCAATACTGTGTAGAACAAGCTGAGCTCCAATACTGAGCATGAGAAGGGCACTTTAATTTGCCTGGGAGTCCATGAAGGGGCCTTTGGTAACTCTGATAGAGGTGCAGTCACTATGACCGAGGTGGGAGGAATAGCCAGGGCACTTAGCAATCTTAATTCTGGAAAAGGAATTCCAGCAGGACAGTGGCACAAAACATACAGCCGTTAGTAGCGTAAATATCAAAGAAACTCAATGTCCTGGAATGGACCAGATCTTAATACCATTGATCTTCTGTGGAATGATTTAAAAATTGCTGTTCACCAATGATCAGCATCCAGTCTGATGGGGCTCATGTAATATAGCAAAGAAAAATGGGGCAAAAATTGCAGTGTCCATGTGTAGAGCTGGTAGAGGCTTATTCAGATAGATTCACAGCTGTAATTGCAGTAAAAGGTGCTTCTTAAAAATACTAAAGAAGTTATGCTTATGTAAATAACCATTGTCTGTTTATAGTATATGTAAAGCTTTATACTTGTTTCTTATTTCTTATTTGACATTGTGTTGATAAGTATTCCTAAATAAAACTGTTTTGATTCCATGATGTAAAAAAAATATTAATATGAAAAATGCCAAAGTAGGTGTATACTTTTTATAGACCCTGCAGTTATATTGACTATCATACCTGTGATAAACTTGAGGTATACACGTAAGCTGACAAATAATTCTCTCTATATTTACTAAACTGCAGGTTTGAAAAAGTGGAGTTGTTGCCTATAGCAACCAGATTCTAGTTATCATTTATTTAGTACATTCTACAAAATGACAGCTAGAATCTGATTGTTTGCTATAGGCAACATCTCCACTTTTTCAAACAACCAGTTTAGTAAATATACCCTAGGTCTATACACACCTTCTTGAGATGTTATATTCCACTCCTACCTGTATTTATATATTGTACCTTATTAAAGTCAGCAAAGCATCTCTTTTCCCATTACTGAGGATCTGTGTCACTCATCTACATCCCCCCAGTACTACGTGAATAATTATAATATTCCTGTGACTATAAGTCACTCCACACTCTAGATCACTTATAGCCAATATACATTTTAAGTGGTCTTTATATGATATTTGAGTATATAATAGGTGTCACTGGACAGTGCTGATTAGAACTTGCTCCATGAACATTGAAAGGCTGAGTCATGTACAAATGAATATGATGTAAGTTACCTGTGTCTAATTACCTATGCAATTGCACAAAGTAATAGAAGGAGGAAAATTCATCCTCATATATTTTACAGTGGGTGTTAATCACAGTCTAACCAGCATTATAATGTAACACAGAATTGTTGTTTATTTGTCTCCCATATAGTGTGTCGTGTTTAATTGCTCAGACGGCCTTGACTATAAAGCTATGGGTAAATTCTTCAAAGGCCTAGCACAGTCTGGAGCCTGGGCTTGTTTTGACGAATTCAACAGAATTGAGGTACATTTCCGTTTCCATCAATTAGTATACAGAAAAACAAAGTTAAATATATTAAATGTTACCTCCACTTATTTGTAGATTTGTGTTTTAGGGGTCATATCAGTAAGTTCTATATACACTCTCTACTAGATATAGTATAAACAGAACAGTTATAGGCAGGTTAGGAGTTATAGTTGCAAAATAGACATTTAGGGGCATATTCAATTAGCTTCCGGGATCGCAGCATCGCGAGGCTGCGCACATAAAGTGCAATTAGGGTACTGCCCATCCGCGTTGTGTAGCGGTATCGAGAAGGAGGTGGCCGCGCATAGAAGCGATCCCGGAAGCTGATTGAATATGTCCCTTAGGGTCTATTGAAAATGTAACCCCTAAAAAACAAAACTCCACATAAGTAGAATTTGCCTTTAAATGTGTTTGGTTTGGACATAATACCTTTTCAAGGCTAATAGCTAATAGCAAAAATAAACAGCTTGAATTCAAATGTTTTTAGATTGGATGAGCCTCAGCTTGTGGGCATAGAGGATTGTTAGATATTTTTATGTTATTTTTGTTTGTTATATTGCAATTAGCTCTTATTTGTCATAGCACAACCACTTAGTGTCATTTGCAAACTGCCACATCTGTGTACCCACATTGTTTTTTTATATACATAATTGCACTTACTGTTCCATCATGCACATTTCAAGGCGCACACTTAGTAAGTGCACTTACTTAAATAATCATGTCTTGCAAATTGAATGGTTGTGTGCGTAACCCACACTTGGCAAGAAACGCCCTTATTATACTCTTTCTACCCCAGTTCAAGCGTCTATGTTCTTACAGACTCATATGACAAGTGACGTCGCAAAAGAGTATTTGCAATGCACTTTTACAGTTTTGGGGTTTATATATGACCTTTAGGGTAGTAGTTTAAATTTATTTATGCTACAAATATCTAATTGATATTATGTACTTAAAAATAATTAAAATTTTCAGAATACATTCTTAAAGTAAATGAGAAACACTCATATCATGAACATATATTATAATTGTTTGGCTTAGATCCTACATTCTGTTAGAGCCAATGTCAAACTACCATATATACCAGCAATTACTTATATAAAACACAATAAACAATTAATCTTATTGTTAGTAAACACAGTTAGCCAGTTTGTTTCTTTACCTAGGCTTAATTTTTACATTCCACTTAAAACAGTCACATGCATTTTAAATATGGTGTTTCTTTTAATATTAACTAAAGTGACATGTATTAGAATTTATTGTTTTAGAAATGTTTAGGCATGCAAGTCTGAATTGATTCTATAGTTTGTTTTGCGTAAATGTACTTACTCATTTGTTTGCCTATTTGATATTATTTGAATTGTTACACTTATGTTTGTTACTTTTTATGCAGCATATTTGTTATTGATGTTCCAGTGGAGAATTGTAATGTCTTATTTTGTTGGTTGCATAATATATCTGATGTCATGCAAAGTATATTTGTATCTTTAGGTGGAGGTATTGTCAGTAGTAGCCCAACAGATCCTGAGTATACAACAAGCAGTCACAAGAAACATGAAAACATTCTTGTTTGAAGGAACTGAACTGACGCTCAACCCAACCTGTTCTGTGTTCATCACTATGAATCCTGGCTATGCGGGTCGTGCTGAACTTCCGGACAATCTAAAAGTATGACAGCCAAAATAAATTTAAAAAAGACAACTCTACAACAAACATATAATATATATGTAAATCATTATACATGTGAGCATATACATAAGTAGGAAAATTTTGTGCACACTATAGCTATATTGGAATTAGCTCACCTGTCAACGTCAAGACATCTCCTGTAGGCCAGTCCCTAGCCTGTGTGACAAGTGTATACTAAGTGTATCACAATTAAAGCCTACCTGGGTCTCCAATTTTAACGTATCTAATAACCTATCAGGGGAGGGGTCTGAAATGATAAATCAGTGAAATCAAGGTGCGCTCCTTTAAAAGAATGAAATTTGTACAAATTAATAAAATCATTTGAGAAATTGCTGCCAGGACAATTAAGACTGTGTATGTGAAAACAAAAGAAAAGATGGTCCAGCGCTCTGAAACAAACAACATATTAATCACTATGAGCCTGATTTTGAAATAGGAACAAAGCAAAGAAAAGGAGTAACTTTGTAGCTTGGCAAACCATGTTGCATTTGAGGGGGAGGAAATTTTAAAATGTAGGGACAGATTTATAGTTGGGATAGGGCATGTTATAGATCAACTTTAATTTATGTGCAAAATAAAGCTTTCACGTGTTTGTGTGTTACATGAAAAAACAGTCAGTTTTTAACTTAAATGCAAAATAATAATCTAATTTGCTCCCCTTGCATTGCAACATTGTTTGTTCAGGTGCAAATTTGCTCCTTTCCTTTGCTTTGCTCCTAACTCAAAATCAGGCCCCTATGTGTCAGCAGATACACAAGTAGTAGAATTTTGTGCACAATATAGATCTATGTAAAAATCTCTCGATCATTTGGGAAAGCTGACATACGAATTGGGAGGAATTGCAAACTTTAATGCACAAATACTATACTTTAACTCTGGTATAATATTCCCAACAGTATTGGGCAAAACCTCACTTGCTTGTTGGTTTGTTTTCCCAGGCATTATTCAGAACAGTCGCCATGATGGTCCCAGACTATGCACTGATTGGTGAAATATCCCTTTATTCTATGGGGTTCTTGGACTCTAGAAGGTAAGAGCACAATTATGTGTGTCATTAACTTAACTGGACATTTGACCAAATATATAATTTGCCTATTTAAGCATGCATTTACTAAGTGCAGTTACAGAGGCTGGTAATCTCTTTAAGTTAAAAACTGATGATAGAATTGTAACTCTAAAACACATAGAGAATTGCTGGGAGAACAAAGCAACCATGTAAGGTGCAGAAAAACATCTTTCTTCGGGGGGTATTCACTTGTCGGCGGGATTGCCGAAAATCCCGCGGTCCGCGCACGATTACTGATATTACGGTAATCGTGCGCGGAAAAACATGTAATACGGTAATTTACTCGCTGGATTTCAGCTCGCAGCTCCCTGAGCCGCGACCTGAAATCCAGCTACAAATTACCGTATTACATGTATTAGTTTTTCCGCTGCGGGATTTTTGACGGTCCCGCCGACAATTGAATATGCTCCTTCTAATCTAAACAAATAACGGGCATCATTTACAAAAGCTCAGATGCGAAAGCTTACACATATACGGCCTGATTCATCTTGGAATTCAATGTGAACGCAACTTGCGTTTAAAGAAATCGGACAAAGCTTGCACTCACGTACGGCCGTATTCACGTACAAGTGGGTTCAATTTGAATCTTGGTATAAGTTAGAGTTGGTCACTGAGCTCCCCTGTGTTTTGGTTTTGTATTAACTTTGTGTTTTGGTTTTGGCAAAAACGCCCTCATGGGTTTTGGTTTAGGCAAAACCCCCCTCGCGAGTTTTGGTTCTGGTTTTGGATCTGCATTTTTTTTGAAAAATTGCTAAAATATGCTAAAATCACATAATTTAGTTTTTTTTCCAACATTATTATTAACCTCAATAAGATTAATTTGCAGTCTTTCCAGTCAATTTTGTCCACTTCACAGGTCACAATATTATTTGCATCCACTTTCGGACAAAGACTACAGTGAGCTGGCTGGATACTTAGCGACAGAGCAACAGCACAAACACACGGCAGTTCATAGCACATCTAGGAAACATTCCCACACAGCAGTGGCAGAAATGAAAAATGGTGCAAGATGGATTTGTCCTTGAGCCCTCCCACCTACCCTTATGATAAAAAGGTTTAAAAAACTCACATAGAAACAGGAGGGGTAGCAGGTACAGTTTAACAAACCAAGCACTTCAGCTACAAAGAGTGTCACTTTTGTGGCTGAAGTGCTTGGTTTGTTTGCTCCCCACAAATCAAGCTACGAATGGGCTTAAGGCAGCTAAGCTAACAGTGCTGTCAATGAACTCTAAGACTGCAGTGAGCTGGCTGGTTACTAATCGATAGAGCAACGGCACAAGCACAGGGCAGCTCATAGCACATCTAGGAAACATTGCCACACAGCAGTGGTAGAAAAGAGAAGAGGTGCAAGATAAAATTGCCCTTGGACCCTCCCACCCACTCTTATGTTGGATTGACATAATATGATTGATGTGCAGCAGAATAGACAAGGTTATAAAGTTGACAATATAATGACAGTACTATTAGGACAACAATTGACATGTAGACTGTATTTATTAGTTTGACAATTTAAATGTAGACAGTATTATCTCTAACTCTAACCCTGTCCCTGTCCCTATCTCTAGACCTATCCCTAGACCTGTCCCTAGGCCTGTCCTTAACCATATCCATAGTTCTTTAATAATACTGTTCACATTTGAATAGTCTACCTAGTCATACTTTGCACCATGTGAATTGGCGACCTAATAATACTGTTGACACCTGAATTGTCGACTGTTACACAAGCTGATAGACCAAGGATAACATGTCAAACAGTGCAAGATGGAATTGTCCTTGGCAGTATGTTAAAATGGGCATCTACAGTTTAGCAAACCAAGCACTTTGGCAGGAAAGACTGCCACTTTTGTGGCTGAAGTACTTGGTACCACCAAGTTGATTGTTTGAGCAAAACAGAGAATGTGATAGAATTTACCTAGCTGTAATGCTCTCACATTATTGGTGGCATTATCAGAAACCACATATCCCGAGGATAGTCCAAGCGAGATAAGCCATGTTGCAATGACATCTCTTAGTTTTTCTAACAGGTTATCAGTGGTGTGCCTCTTAGTGCAGCCAGTGATACACAGAGTAACCTGCCTCTGAAAAATCTGGCGTTGATTGGTAGATGCAGCTGCTGTTCCTGCTGCTGAAGGCGATTCATCAACCCAGTGGGCTGTCACAGTCATATAATTTTCAGTTTGTCCACATATCTGTGGTTAAGTGTACAGTGAGCAGAATGGCATTTTTTCTAACCTTCTGGAACAGGCGAGGAATTACTTGTCTAGTAAAATGGTGTTGAGATGGAATTTGGTAACGGGGACACAGCACCTCAATTAACTGTCTAAAACTAGCCGCATTAATTGTGGATATTGGTAGCAAATCTAATATTAGCATAGTCACCATGTCGCCTGTGATCCGCTGTGCGACTGGGAGACAGCTGTCATACTTGCTTCCTCTTGCAATTGTTAAAAAACTACTAGTAGTCTTCTTATTGGTCTGCTTCTGAGATGAAGATCCACCCCCAGCAGCAGCAGCAGTGGGACTAACGCTCAAGAGTTCTTCAGAGGACTCCTGAATAGGGGAAGAGTCATCTAGCCTTTACAACTTGGATGAAGGAGTAACTCTGATCACTAGTGATGATATTAATGAGGAAGGTGTTGTCTGTGTAGCTGAGAGAAGGGAACTAGCTCATGCTGGACTGCTTGTTATGTTTTAGTAGAAGTTTCTGATTTTCCTAAAAGCTTCCCATGAACTCTTTTCAAATGGCGTAACATGGATGAGGTTCCTAGATGGTTAAGGTCCCTACTGACTGTGTCTTTACAAATGCTACAAATGGCTAGACAACTGTTGTCATTATTTGGGTAAAATAATTCCAAGCATAAGAGGTGGATTTTTTGGTCTTATGCCCAGGTATGACAATGGCCTTCTTCTTATCACTGGCAACAACTGCTTCCACTGGTGCAGGACTTACACAAACAACATCAAACAACAACATCATCAACATCCTCATTAGCGCTGTTGTCAGCTGCGCAAATCTCCCCCTCTTCCTGTTGCAAATCGAAAGTGGCATCCTCAGTTTTTATATCACCAGCTACACTTGGGCTACTCATCCACACATTTGCAGGAATGGTGAAAGGAGACATAGCACACGTTGATAGACTCTCCTTAGGAATGTGTGTCCTTTCTGAACATGCATTTTCTTCTAGTGTCTTACTGGTTTTTTTCAGCTCGACTTTTACAAAATAAATTTTTCGGTGTGAGCAATGGCACTGGAGACTGGAGAGTGACAAGAACACTGCTACCCCTTCTGTTTCTGTATGAACAATGGCACAGAGCAATGGCACAGAGCAATGGCACTGGAGACTGTAGAGTGACAAAAACACTTCTACCCCTCCAGTTTCTTTGTGAGCAATGGCACTGGAGACTGTAGAGTGACAAAAACACTGCCACCCCTCCAGTTTCTGTGCAAGCAAGGGCACAGAGCAATGTCACTTACAAGAACACTGCCACTCGTCCTGTTTTCGTGTGAGCAATGGCACCAGAAACTGCCAAGAACGCTTCTACCCGTCCTGCGTTTGTCTGAGAAAACAGATCTCTAGGGAGAGAAGTACTTATGGAATCCAAAAGTGGCTCGGTACTCGGATTGGAGATATTCGGGGGAGTGGGGGGTTAAGTTTTTGGAAAACCGAGCCTGGGTATCTCTAATATAAGTACGCTTTTGCTATATGTTAATTGCCATATACAGACAGACAGAACACACTGCTGGATACGCAAATGCATATGTGCAATATCAAGTTCCATCAAATCACAGGCAACAAAAAAATGTTGATACAATTTACAATTATTAATACTATAATCATTATTGCAGATATATTTTAAAAAAAAGTTTTTGTTTTTTTAACATGAAATACATAAATCAGGATGTTCTTAATACGTACTGTACATAAAATACATTTTTAAAGTTTCTCTTATTTACAAATACATATTTTGGCATGCATTCGTGTAATCATTATAAGTTGGCGCTTACACTTGCCCTGTAGTTGTTGCAAGTGATATGACTAAAAAACACGTACCTAACAGATGCCCAGAGCTTGAACTGGATGAGCACAATCAGGCCCATAGCGCTGTGGTCAGAAAATAAACCATGGTATTGGGATTTAATGAGTAGGGTTGGCAATGAGACATGGGTAGGTAGTGGTAAGACATTATATTGCTAAACTTTATTAGCTATGGCATCTTCATTGTCCATCTCAGACATGTCCTAATTATTGGACAAATTTATGCATGTTGTATTAGATACAACAGAGCAGTTGTGCACAAACTGACGTGCCTTACTTTGTAATAACAAATGGACCAGACTCAAAATTAAGCAAATGTAGAAAATCTTAGTTGAAATGCTACTTATTTTCATTTCAGTGTTATGTCAACATTTGGGCCAACATAGGGCTAGCCAGCTGATGTTTTTGATCTGAGTATGACTCTTAGAATTCCCTTGTGTGGACAGTAGCATATATGTACACTACATACTTGCCAACTCTCCCGGAATGTCCGGGAGACTCCCGCATTTTGCGAGAGTCTCCCGGACTCCCGGGAGAGTGTGGCAATATCCCGAATCTGCCCACTTCACTAGGAAGTGCCCACTTAGCTCCCAAACGGCGCGATTCCCAGTGAATTGCGGCATTTGGCCCCGGCCCCCGCTGTCAAATGACGTGTTTGCGTCATTACGTCACGGGGGGGCGGATCCAAAATGACTAACATTTTGGAGCCCTGCCCTCATCACGCCCACCTCTCCCGGAAACCAACTTTGGCAAGTTGGTAAGTATGGTACACTATTGTACAATGTAATTAGTATAATTAATTCAGTAATTCTATTGCTTACCAATGGATTTATGCTGATGGTGCTAGTTTGTTAATAGATTACTTCAGTACCATATGAGGGATAGACATCCTGTCGTTCCTTGGCTACTGTTATACTACAACTCTCAGCCAGCTCTGCTATCCTTATTCTAAATCTCAGAGGATCGATCCCCTTATACTTACTTAGGCTTTATATGCAGAGTGCTGGAAGACCAGATTTGATTTTGTATTTTAAGACAGTTGCACAATAGAACAAAAGTATAGTATAGCAGATTGATTTGAGGAAGATTTTGAATTATCCCTTTTTTTTCCCATCAAAATGAATGTGACCATTCTATACATTTTATCATTAAACATTGCAGATGGGAGAAGAAGCACTTAAATTATCTGGCTCCCTAAAACATATAGCAATATTAATAGTTTAATATAGCGCTGTATAACCACTTATATTAATTGCTCTATACTAGGTGCATTAATTTGAGCTCTGATCCATGATTGCAGTAATCCATTAAGTGAAGGAAATTAACATATTCTCCTATTTGGCTCTAATCTGCGATTTTGAAATGAATGGTGAAACTGCTGCAGGGCTTTCTTATAACCTAAGTTAAGCAAGTTAATCTGTATTTTGAACTTTCTAACATTTCATGAAAGACATATTCAGCAACAACACCAAATTCCCCCAGAAGTACTTATTTGAATGATCATTTCTCCACTGACATTCTGGAAATGTAGAAATATATCAGGAAACGTAATTATGTTTGAAGAAATTCTGTTTGTGCCAGAATCTGAAATGTGTTTTGGTGTAGATAAACTTTTTAAAAGTGAGAGAAAATAAGAGCATGATAATGTAAAGATTTTAGGAAAAGATTGCGGTTTATGATGCGTGTAAACAGCTGGGTGGCTGTTTTGCTGTATCGTTTTAGCTTCTCCCGCTTTACATTTAACATAATAATATTTTCAGGGCTCATTTAGAGTTTTTTTTTGCATCAGATACGCTTTTCTGTACTGCGCATGTGCGCCAAATATACATATGCATATGTCCGTATATACATTTTTGTGTATTGTTGACATGCATCTCCTTACGACTGGAGAGGCGGAACAAGGGCTGGTAATTGTAGGCTGAGTACAGTAAGGATGTATTCATGCAATTGTGACGCAATTAGACGTGGATGCATTGTATGCACAGCTTGTAGGAGCCGTATCTCTTTTGGTGCAGACACACAATGATGATGACTATAAGCAGCTCTAGCAAACTGCTTCTGATAGGCTAATTGTGTATTGCCCACTCCAGTTGAGAGTAGGTAAATAATTGGTGCCATGCTCATCAAATGCAATCTCATTGCCCTTGACCACCACTAACTTTTCTTCCTCTCTTGATAAACTCCTCTCGTGAAAAAACTCCTCTCTCCTGTTACCACCTTGGCCCAGCTGACTAGGCTGTCACTTTGTACAACCATACTGTCACATCTGCCCTTGACTCTACCACCCTTGCCACTTTGACCAGCTTCTGGCACTCTAAACCCCAACCATGAACTTGGTTCCTACAAAGATGTTCTCGTCCTGCTAAACACCAGTGGAGGAATTCTTGTTCTCTCGCTGACTTCATTCACTTTAGCGTCATCCTCTTCTCCTAAAATTCCACCCCCCAATTAGCTGCCCTATCTTTAGCTTCTTTTCTCCACCACGAAAGTTGAAGTCTGTGCTCTACTTTCATCTTCTCCTGCCTCAATCCCATCCCCTCTCACCTGCTCTGCTCCTTCTCCCGTAATGTCTGTATCCACCTCAATCAACTCTTCAACTTTTCCTTCTCCACCGGCATCTTCTTTCAAACATGCCCTCATCTACCCCATTGACCCTACCTCACTGTGGAACTACCGCCAAATCTCTCTCTTCCCCTCTGGCTCAAAAACACTTGAGAAGCTTGCTTACACCTGTCTTGCCACCTTCCTCGTTGACTCTCACTAATCTGGCTTCCACCCCCTCCACTCCACTGAAACCACCCTGACCAAAGTCACCAATGATCTTTTTGGTCCAATATCCAAGTGCCATTTCTCTGTGCTTATCCCTCTGGACCTTTCTGCGGCTTCTGACAGTGTGGACCACCTTCTTCTACTATGCACCTTTTACTCGCTTGGCCTTCATGGCACTATACTTTCTTAGTTCACCTCTTATCTTTCAAACCGATCCTTCTCTGTCTCTACCTCCACCTTCTCCTCCACCCCCTCCCACTTCCCATTGGGGCCTCTCAGTGATAAGTCCTCGGCTCCCTGCTGTTCTTACACACTCCTCCTGTGGATTTCCAACGGTCTCCCCTGGTTGTCACAACCCCTTTTTAAGTTAAATATGTCTAAAGCCAAGCTCATATTCTTCTATACTTTGCAAGTCACCACCCCTCCCTCACTGCTAATAACAGCATGATCTCTTCAGTTCATCAAGTTCACTGCCTGGGTGTCACCCTCTCTTATTCACTCCTCACATCCAATCCGTCTCCCACTCCTGTCTCTTCTATATCTGGAACACTGCCAGTATTCAACTCTCTCTCACGTCTTGACTATTGCAACTTTCCCATCTGTAGCCTACCCCTTTCCCATCTCTGTTCTCTACAATCTCTCCTTAATGCAGCAGCAAGATCGACCTTTCTCTCAGGCCACTCTGCTTTTCCCCCTCCCTCCATCAATTCCTCAACTGGCTCCCATTCTTTATAGAATTCCATTTAAGCCATACACTGCCAGATTCTCTGCCCCCTACATCTCCAATTCCACCTCTACACTCTCTCCAATGTCCTCTGCTTGGTCATTGACCTCCTCATCCCCTCAATGCGCTCTCTCGTTCTATCAGATTCTTCCCCAGCCTCCAATGCTTCAAATGCTCTCTCAAACCTTACCTGTTCACCAATTTGTTTCTAATTCTAAATCCACGACTAAGTAAGTGATAATTTGCTTTGAAATATACCCTTCGCTCCACTCCTGGCACAAACTACCACATTAAGCCCTACAATAATACCAGGGACAAATTTAGATAATTGGCTAACAATATTTGGTGACATAAGCCCTGCCCCATCTATTATTCAAAACAGTGTTGATGGCAGATCACAGCTGAAGCAAATAGTATACTATTTGTTTATGTGTACTGTAGCAAAGTGAGTAACTTACCATGTGTAATAATGTAAAAAAGATACATACACTTGCGCTTCCAGGATCGCATTATCTAAGGATGGTGGGTGTTGTCAAACTCGGAGCTGAAGACATGGGTTTGACACGTGTCCACCAGGATAGAGCTATGGAGGAGTTTAGGTTTTAAAAAGCTTGTGGTCCCTGTGGGCGGGGCGATTAATAGATGATCTGTGTTATATTAGTGATAGGGATTACAATGGAATAATTGGATGCTTATTTGAACTTTGTGAATTAGTGTTTGAAGTGGGGGTGTATACGGTGGTATGCCATACCGCCACTTCAGCTGTTGCCTTCATTGTAAAACTATGACATTTTATTGACTTACATTCCCATTAGATTTTCCATACCACCACTTCTAAGTGTCCACTTCGACCACTTATCCTCGCTATCAAATAGGGAGATCAGGTCTACAAAATAAAAAGCAGACCGCCCTCAAGGTTTAACCAGCCCCATGCTGATAGCACGAGGGCTCTTCCCACAACCCTGGGGCGGTGGGTCTGGGGTAATTTTAAGTGTATAAATCCATTTTGTCCCTGGTGCACTACAGGTGCTCAGGGTGCCATTAAGTGCTTGGGCATGCTGACACTTGTAGTACTACAGGCACCAGCATGCCCATTGCTGCCAGGGAACCACAAGTGTCAGCATGCCCTGGCACCCAGGACCCACTGGGACCTGTAGTGCACCAAGGAAAAATGTAAATAAAACACAGACACAAGTGTATAAATAATTTTATTTGAAATAAAAACACCTCTGCACTAGCCTGATTCACCCTCTTTATTGCTCACCTAGATCCAGGCTCCTCATCTGTATTAAATCCAGGGATCATTTGACTTGACAAAATTAAAACAACCCTCATACGCAACGCAATAATAGCTCCTAAGAGCTCCCGGAACAAAATGAGCTCTTACCGGTGGATCAGTCATATATATAACATGGGGATTTCCCATGGGTTGAATTCAGTGCTTTTTGTTCCCCCCCCCCCCCTTCCCCATTTTGTTATTACCAGCCTAGGCTAGCAACACTAGGGTTGGTTAAGCTGTTTGGCGAGGAGAGGGGGCACGCCGTTTTTGTACATTTACTGCTGTTTTTTGTTTACATCTATTTATGTCGAAATTTTTGAATGTCGACATTGTGAACATGTAGGCATTATGACTGTCGGCATTATGAATGTAAATATTTCATACCCTAAATCTGCTTTAATAAATAGGGTGATACCCTAAACGTGAATTAGGGCTTTTCTCCATGTAATAAATAAACCACTTAGTAGCCATGTTAGTCATGTCCCACAGCCGATAATAGGACTATAGCTACCCTGCACAATTCACCCTTCTCATTTAAATCCCGTTAGAGATCCCATATTCTTAACCAAAGGAAAAAAATCAGAGGAATATAAATGAGAATTGAACTGTTACAATCTAAACAAGCAGGACACATGTACCTTAGATTATACCGCAACAAGCCGACAAAACATTTTCTCACTTTAATTCAATCCTTATTTTGTTATTTTTTTTATTATTCCTCTGACTACATTTTTCTTGCCAATGAAAGCAAAACCCTGGACTTAACTTTCATGCAGCTAACCTGCTTCTAAACCTCTGCCTCCCTTAGGCTATTTGCACACGGTCATTTTTATTACCGTCTCCTTCGTTCCTTATTTTGACAGAAGAACAGAGGGTAGAGAGATAGACACATAGAGATCATTGATCTCTATGGATTACAAGTCTAACTGTGCACATGGGCGTTTATAGATATAAATGACAAAAAAGAAAGTGGAGAAGGTAGAACATGCTGTGCTTTCCCCATCCCTGCTCTGACATCTGCTTCAGTAAAGCACCCAGGTGCGCTGTTAGCCCTTAAATGTATAGAGATGTACCTGTAAAAAGTGGATTGACAGGAATAAGATATGGCATGTGCATGGGCTAGCCTAGATATATGCCTTCTTTCTTATGCTGAATTAGTAATACCCTGGGTGCGTATGATTATGTCTAATGTATAAACAATGACAGTGACATAGGACAGAGATTCTCAGAATGAAGTTTAACAATGAGTAAAGAAAAACATAGAACTGAGTTTGCTGAGAAGATGGAGACTTTGGGGCCGATGCAGGGTGGGACGTATTGAATTACAAGATACAATCACGCTCAGGTTTTCTTAAAGCGGTTGTCAAGTGTGTGTCTATAGATGCTTGGGAGATTGAGAGGTGTCCACCCTCCCCAATATATACAATATCCAGCGCTACTAATTAACACTATGTTAAATCAGATGATGTAGGAGGTGAGTGTTCAGCATAGGTACATAAATATATAACCACAGTGCCTCAGTTGGTTATGATAGTTCTCAAAGTCCAAACTGCATGGGATATCTAACTGAGCATAACAATGTACAAGATGTCCAAATGTCCAAAAACCATGTGTGGTAGCTAAAGATTCCTTTTGCTGCTTATGAAAAATGTCTCTCTTGTCCTTAGTAATTATTGCAGTAGCTTAAGTCCTTACTTCCGTCTTGTGGTGTCCAGGTCTCTGCTCCTCCAGGACAGTGTGTGTGGGTATGAAAGTAAGAAATATAACTCTATCATAAAATAAAAATACAAACCCTTTATTTGTCTGTTATCCACACTTCGAAACATAGTATACTTAGCTACACTTCTATAACGTTGAGTAATTATTCATACATCTCCTTAGAGCCGCAGCATGGTCTCTTGGCTTTCGCTCCAGCTTGGAGCACACAGTTCTGAGTTTCCTATTTCTGTTGACATTATAATATGAGTGGGCGTGGACCCGACGCGTTTCGTCACATGGAAAGTGTGACTTCTTCAGGGGAATGCGATGTGTTGAATCGCCCCTACTGGAAGTTTTAACTTGTCCTAGTGGGTGGGTTCTTGGGTGGGACATTTGCCAGTTTGCATAGTGTATCTTGCGTGAAAACGCTCTGCGCGTTCCCAAAAAGTGGCCACACACATGTGCCTATGCTGACTTGTGAGATTCTGCTACTTATAACCACCTGCGTCTGGAGGAGCAGGATGGGGAGGGAGGGGTGTGAAACGCAGGCTGACTACTGTAAAGGTGCTGCTCATGCAGACCTCCATAGACACGCATACAGACTAGGAGGCATACTCGCTAATGATGACTTATTGTGAACCAGGCACATATGCTGCTGATGTGGAGGTGAGAGAGTCTAGAGATGTGTATGGCTCTGCATATGGGTGGAAATGCACTAGATTTCGGTGCTTTTTTTTTTTTTTTAAGAATAACTCTCATTTTCCAGCCAACTCTGCATAAGCCCTTTATGTGCAGAAACCAGGCTATTAAATCTGTAAAACTGGCCAATCTGATCGTTTCTGGTAATTTTAACACATCCTATGTCTTCTACAAAGAACATATACAATGCAGTCGTAATGCACAGACAGAAGCTGTCAGGCGGGTTGATGTATTCTACCGTTCATTGTTGTTCAGAGATTAAAACATTTCATTTAGTAAAAATTATCTTATAACTGTACATATCCCCAGATGATAATTGGAGTGGGTGTGTTATATCGGAATCTACTTTTGTTTATTGGTACTTTTATGGGGGAACTGGGGTAAAATGTAACCGTTTTACGATAAGAAAGTTCCCTCAGAAACAATAAAATGTATTACCACCTTCATAATGATAAGAGGCTTTACTTCTTTTCTTTTAGCCTGGCCCAGAAGATTGTCGCCACCTACAGACTGTGTTCTGAACAGCTATCATCTCAGCACCACTATGACTATGGAATGCGTGCAGTAAAATCTGTCCTCACTGCGGCTGGAAACCTCAAGCTGAAGTACCCAGAAGAGGATGAGAGCGTGCTTCTCTTGCGTGCACTGCTGGATGTCAACTTGGCTAAATTCTTGGCTCAAGACGTGCCTCTCTTTCAGGTACTGACACAATCCTAGAGTACTGCAAGGGTATATCAAATGAGCAACATGACAGCTATTATTCTTTACTGCTGTATTAAGCTAAAGCAGCTAGAGGTTGACACATGTCTAAAACCCAAGTTAACTGAACAAATCCTTAAAGCCAGACATCATTTTCACATTCTTTTGCTTTCCAAGATAAATAAAGAAAACATTTTGTCAATGTGTCTTTATAATGGCAAGTTCATTGGGTTCTTGATCCCTAGTAACTGCTACATATTTGTAATGAGCAGATCAATCACGCAGACCACTCTAAAAGCACAATTTGGATCAAATAGCAAATAAATACTATCCATTCAGACGATAGATCAATACTAAGCACAGTAGCATTGCGATTATATTATATAAAAATAAACAGTGTTCTTGCCAGCTGCACTACTCTATGCTGAGAGCATTAAATGAAATTGTTTATACAATTTTATACCATTTCCTAATTCACACAAAGTTCACTGTTGGATCCAAGATTTCTTGTGACATATTATTCTTCCACACTTTTGTTTTCAAAATGTTCCCTATTTTTTACCTCTTTGTTTAAACATGCATGGTGGCTAGTGAGCCAGCTGGTCAACAAGAAATTCGCTGATTAAACCCGACCTAGACAACTTGTATCCCTCAGGCTGTTGTGCAACTACATGTGCCAGCACTTCTCCTTTGCCATTTGGAGTTTTTGGCTGTTTAATCCATACTTGCCAACATTGAGATTTGAGGGGGTGGGTCGCGGCAAATTGCGACATTTGGCCCTACCCTGCCACTAAAGTGACTTGTTGCGGGGCCAAAATGACGCGATTCACAGCGGATTGTGTCATGGAGGCTACCAGGAGAATTGCCGGAGTCCGGATGAGCTACCCGGAATTCAGAAGTCTCCCAGACATTCCGGGACAGTGGGCAAGTATGGTTTTATCTATGCAAAATTTCAGAAGACAAAGGACACAGAAGATGCATAATGTATGCAAAATGTTTTACTTTACAGTAACACATAGTTGCCTACTCCCGAATTTTTGGGAGCTCTCCCGGACTCCCGAGAGAGCGAGGCAACCTCCCGCAGTTCATTGGTGAAGTGTGTGGGGGGCTAAATGTGTTGTTATGGCCCCACCCACTGCTGTGATTGGCTGAAACTGACAGCGTTAGTCAGGGGGCGTGGCCTAATGACACATATTGCATGGTCACATCCCCATGACGAAGCCTCCCTCCCTACCCTCCCAGGCAGCTTAATGCCAAAGTTGACAAGTATGTAGTAATGTACTGATATTAAGAACGACAGCTTGTTAGGTGCACAACGATATGGTGTCAACTTCAAATGTAATGTTTTGTAAGTGATTTACGTCCAAGCACCACTTTTGTGCAGGGCATGCTGGGACTTGTAGTTTCTCAGCAGTGTGTGAGCCACAGACTGTCTTCCTACGGACAAAATAATTAAAATATGTGCACTCAAAAACACATCAAGATAAAGAACACATTGCTCTATATACACTCTACGGGCCTGAGTCATTCAGGAGATCAAAAGGAGTAACTTTGCACTTTGGCAAAACCATGTTGCATTGGAGGGGAAGGTAAACTTAAAATGTGGGGACAGATTTATAGTTTGGATAAGGCATGTCCTAGATCAACTTTAGCTTTCATTGTACAAATAAAGTTATCGAGTATTTGTGCGCTAAAGAAAAAAAACAGCCAGTATTTTGCTTCTGTGTCCAATAATAAACTAATTTGCACCCATTGCATTGCAACATGGTTTGTTCAGGATCAAATTGACTTCTTTTTTTGCCTTCCTCTCCTTAATAACTCAGGCCCTACATGTTAACTCTGCAAACCTTATACAGTTAATGGTGGGTTTTGAACAATTTGTCCAATGACAGGACAGTATTTACAAGCTTTTCAGTGAATGAGATAAGCAAGACACCGTCATCACCAACACTGACTCTCCAAGAGGTTTAAAAACAGTTGAAGAGATGAAGTGACTGGATCTTTTGTCAAACTACATAAAAGTACATATAAAATGTATAGCATTTATTGCAAATGGGAATTGTTCTACGCTATGGTAAACTAACTGGTCACTGCAATCTTTATAGCAAGTCAAAGTTGCACTAATTATTTTCTCTGCAAATTTAAATCAATATAACTGTCTCAGTGCGCAGTCTTGTTCTTTTACAGTCCTTTCTATGATGAGTGCAGATAGGCCATTGCAGAAAAAGCACCGTGGTGCCATTTGATACAACTGTATAGGTGACTGTTCTGCCAGAAATAACAAGTAACTTTACCTACTGGCTGGATGGCGCCCTCTGCTGATGAGGCCGGGGCCTATTCAGTCACTTAACCAGACACTTAAATCAAATGCATTTTCTTTTTATTAAAATTGGAGTGTGTGGTTCATCTCTGTCATTTATTACAAAACAAAGAACCAGCTCATTTCTATTGATAGATTTCTCTCGCTAAACACTTGTAATGTAATAATATAAACTGATAGGCCTATCAAGCTTTGCAGATAAGTGTAATGTTTCATTAGACTTTCAGAACACGTAAAGCGGATCCATAACTCACGTATCTATCCATTATCTCTATGACTGGCATTAATGACATTCTAAATGAGAGTTAGTGATCTGCGAGAACTCAAATGTCAAAAAGCGTAAGACAGATTTTCTCTGTAGATAAAATATGCAGGGACATTTCAACTAAGTGGCACTCTGTAATAAGACAGCTCTTGGGGCTGAAGTCTACTTTTTTAGCAGAATTTGTCTCTCTTAGCTACATCAGCTTGAAAAATTATGATGGTACAATTCCCAGCCTGCTTTGGTACAATTACAGTATCCTGTAACCTCTTGTTTGCTTAACTGTACCTAGTACAGGGGAAATCATATGGTAGACATAGGCCATGACTCTGTGCAAATTCTAAGCACACTTATGAAATTGTGTATGCCACCTCTGTCGTACCTTTTACCCTGACCATGCCCTTGGCCACTAGGTCATAAAAATGTAAGCTACTCTTCATATCAGCAGATGTGTATCTAATGTTGGGAATTCTGTTTTCTTCCCAGGGCATCATTTCTGATCTCTTTCCTGGGGTGGTTCTGCCGAAACCAGATTATGACCTTTTCGTTCAGGCCTTGAAAGAAAATATTGCCAAAATGAAGCTTCAGCCTGTTCCATGGTTCATAGGGAAAATAATCCAGGTGACACTATATAACCACTGTATATCCTATCACATGTTTTCACTCACTACCTTACTTTACTCCTTTTTCTTTCTTCATGACACAAGATGAGACTTAGCTGTCACTTGGAATAGTTGAGGATATGGACAGGCTAGAGTTCCAGCAGGCTCCACAGCAAACTAACTGGTGCAGCTCCTCCTCCACATCACCCTGGCATTTATTTTGTCAACGGCACTGGTGACTTTCCCATGACTGCAGAAGGTCCATGGAGCTTTGATGCTGGGCCGGCATTTACAGATGTTTCTTCAAGGACACTTGTGCTGTGGGAGCAATGGATAACATGAGTGCTTGGGTGATGCAGCAGGGGAGCTGGCAGCTTCTGATGACAACCTAGCTGCCTCCACACTATGTAGGCAGGAATGGTGGCACTACTGCTGCTGCAGGTAGTGTGGTCGGTATGAAGGTAAGAGGGGCCCAGTAATGCTGGACCACCCTCCCAATGCCACAGCTTTCCGCTTCTGCACGAGTGGCGGCTTGCTCAATGAAGTACCTCGTATACTCCGTTAAACAGAATGGGGGTCTCTGTCGGGGTGGACCATAACCACCAGCGATGCTGTGTTCCACCCGCTGGTGACAGGTGTATTTTAACAAAATACCCAGAAGTACCATATTAGTCCAATAATATAAATATATATATTGTGTAATGCACATATTGTTGGCATAAACACAGTGGCAAATAGAGTTGGTCCACAGGTTCTTCAGAAACAGAATGTTTCATGTAAAATCACATCATCAGAATTATCGCTTCATTAAACGTTGACCAGATCAATGATCATTAAATATTTAAGCCCACTAATATATTATTTTACAACCAACCACAATAAAATAACATTTAAAAATAAAAGACAAAAATAGTTTAAGTTTAAGCCCTTGGTATGGGCACAGTTGAAGCAGAGCTGTCATGACCCACAGATTTATCCTGCAGCAGCTCAGAATATAACGGCCCATTTTAGCCATTGTGAGCTCTAAAGTGCACTTTTCCTTTGATAGGTTATCAGTTAGCAACTCAGCTTTGCAGTGTTATTCTCACTTGTTCCATCTTTATAAACTATGAAATAAGTTATATTACTTTCTTAGCAGCCATTTGAAGTTCTACTGATTTTATCTCAGCTAGCATGTCCCTTTCTTTTATTATTCTGTTATATGGATAGATGGAACATATCGTCTTTTTTTTGTACCAACCTAATTGACAGATTTACCGGTTCCATTTGCCTTCCGACTAATGGTGTGCGTGAGATAAGGCAGCACACATTTAGCTCGCTAACTGTCACACACGGAAAATAAATGATACAGGCGCAAATCAGGAACAAATTCCATCTACTGTCATCTGCTTGTATATCAGCAGCCGCTTAGTGAGCCCTTTCTGCAGTGTGTATATTAGTCCTAATGAGAATGTAAAATCTACATTCTCCCTGGGAAGCTGTTAAATGTTTCTAAGGGAAATTAAATTAAAGATCTCTGATGGGATGAAAATTCTTGCTTGCCTGGTGTTTCAAAGCTGTTTTCACATATTTAAATGATTCTATAACTGCAGATTTACGAAATGATGCTGGTGCGTCATGGCTTCATGATTGTCGGGGACCCTATGGGGGGGAAATCGTGTGCTTATAAAGTCCTGGCTGGGGCCCTTGCTGATTTACACACAGGTAAGGCTAACATTCATCTTATGGTGACTAGAACAGGATGATGATAACAACAAATAAATAATTGTCCAACTACAGATTACTGTAATGTTTTGCGAATGTCCTCCTGCAACTTTCCCATGTGACACCACCCTAAGGGTTAGCTTTTGTTGAGAGCCACAACATTGTTCCAATAATGTACAAACCTAATTTCTATTGTCGTTATTTGGGATGGTTGACACTAGGTAAGGGATGGCGATGTGCTCCGTCTACAACCTTTTCATACACTTAATACAAGTCAGCTGAAAATTCCTGCTCACAAGTATATGGGTTAGAAGAACAGGGTTTCCCAAATCCAGTCCTCAGGGCTCCCCAACAGTGCAGGTTTTCTGGATCACATGTGACATAATAAGGACCCACTGTGGATCTGTTACAATATGTCAGTCAGTAATGAATACACCTGTGCTCCAGCAAGGAGATATGGAAAACCTGCACTGTTAGGGAGCCCTGAGGACTGGGTTTGGGAAACCCTGGGTTAGAAGCAATTTTCATATATGTATCACATCCTGGGCTGTTTGCATTTTATTCAGCAAGGAGAGTCCTAGAAACCCTATTGGGCAATGATGAGCAATGTTTCTTTTTACAGTCCTTCTTACTGTTCATTTTATCCATAATATATGACTCTTACCACATGAATCTTATTTTGTAAATGTATCATACCAAACAAACAAGTATTTTCTTAGAACATAATATTACACTGCAAACTAATTGTGGAAACAGAGAGCTCCGACTGCATGAAACAGAAATGATGACATACAGAAATGATTGGTTGTAAGTCTTGTTTTTTTTATTCAGCCAAATCAATGGATGAGTATGCTGTGGAGTTTAGAGTGATCAATCCAAAAGCCATTACTATGGGTCAATTATATGGATGTTTTGACCCAGTAAGTCATGAATGGACAGATGGTGTATTAGCCAATACTTTCCGAGAGCAAGCATCTTCCACTACGGAAGACAGGAAGTGGATTATATTTGATGGTCCTGTGGATGCTGTATGGATAGAAAATATGAACACGGTCTTGGATGACAATAAGAAGGTGATGGGCACTTTTTGTTGTCTTAATGTGTGTTATGACCTTGTCTTCAGCAAGAAGTTAATTACAACTCTCAGTGTGTGTTATTGGCCTTCATATCAATGATAAAAGACCATTTACAATTGAATCATGAGATAGATATTGTAAACATGCACATGTGTTCTATAAATTGCATTGACACAGTAGATATTAAAATGGAATACCATAATGTCTTTACATTATTAATCATCATCATCTGTTTATATAGCGCCACTAATTCTGCAGCGCTGGACAGAGAACTCACTCACATCAGTCCCTGCCCCATTAGAGCTTACAGTCTAAATGCCCTAACACACAGACACACACACTAGGGTCCATTTGATAGCAGCCAATTAAACTACTAGAATGATTTTGGAGTGTGGGAGGATAATTTCATCTATAGTAATGCTGGAAATTATAAGTAGGAGATTTTAGGACTTGCTAAAATTGTCAATCTAAGATACTGATATGAACAGGTTTGGGGTTTTCCTTTCTATTTTAGCTGTGCTTAATGAGTGGTGAAATCATTCAGATGAATGCAAAAATGAGTTTAATTTTTGAGCCTGCAGACTTGGAACAAGCTTCCCCAGCAACTGTGAGCAGGTAATTGGATTGCACTTGCAATGGTCGGCTTGGTGCAGTAACTTTCTTATTTTGCTCAGCATGTCTCATCCTTTGCTTGAGGGTGGTGTGTTTTTTCTCTCTTTTGAACCACCTAGGTGTGGGATGATCTATATGGAACCCCACCAGCTTGGATGGAAACCTTTGAAAGATTCCTACATGAACACGCTGCCAGAAAACATCACAAGTGAACACAAGGAATTGGTAAGAGAATGAATGACTCAAGATCCAGTCTGCATACAGTGCTTATACTTTGGGCTCTGTGATTGTTATGCAGCAATACTGTTTCATGTACAAGTGAGAATTGACACGTACACATGACTTGATTAAACTGTGGCTTTTCTTACACATATTAATAGGAGTATATACATTTTTAAACAGTGAACATTGATGGCTGGCCTGCAGGGGTTCTTTTCAAAGATGTTTATGTTCTGTTACATAGAATCAATCTTGTCTTTTCAGGTTGATAATGTATGATGCTAATATACATATATACATCTAGATAACAATATGCAGTATTTATGCCAATTGTTATGTGTAAATTATCAGCACCCACAAATGCATGTGCAATATAGTGTAATGTTTGCACCTTTGCTAAAGCCGTCGTCTTGGAATCAGCGCTGTGTGAAAGTAGATATTCGGTTTTGTCTGTAATGGCCAGATTCTGAGTTTATTGGTAACAAAAAAAATAGGAATAAATGGTTTTGACTGAAATACTTAGAAATTGAAAGAAATATAGGCCTATCTGTATTTTCCTTAGTTAGAAGAAATTCAGCATTATATCCAGATATATGATGTATGACATAAACACACCACAGTATGAGAACTTATAAATCTTGAAATAAATAATTCTGCCAAAAGAAGTTTAGTTAAAATAGAACAACAAAATCAATAAATGGTTACCAAGGGAGACATGCCAAAACAATGTCTGGCGCTACCACTAGGCGAATCTAGGCACTTGCCTAGGGTGCCGGGGTGTAGGCACCTAAAACTATGAATGAGTGACATAATGTCGCTCATTCAGTGTCTTGATAGTCAAACGTCGGCCACTGACATGGAGGGGCAGCAGCTAGCAGCTTCTGAACTATCAACCTGCCAGTTGTTGCTTTTGTATATGTGTAAAGGGTTGGGGGAGAGGTGCTGGGCCATGATGTCACAGCCATGCCACCCAAGACTAGGCCACACCACCCTGTCTTCGCTCCTCGCTAGGTAAGCAGTGGGGGGGCCCGAGATGGGAGTTGTCTGTTACACACAGAACTCACAGGCTGACTCTTGCCAAAACATCTCACTAGAAAACTAGGAACATGTGGTTAGTAAACAGAAAGAGTGAGGAGTGGTGGAGGGCTGGTAGTAGGTGCATACGTCTGGCTGCAGGTTGTAATAAAGCCCAACGGGAAGCTCAAAATAAAATTCATGTCCAAACGCAGGACAGATGTAGACTGAAGTCAAATTAATGGAGTGGGGGCTACGAACTTAGTTTTAATTATGTTGCATTTTAAGTGGTGAGAGGACACCTGAAAGGCAATAGCAGCAACACAGACAGTAATTTGAGTCGGGAAAGCTGACAAATTCAGGGCAACAAATATAGATCTGATATATAGATCTGAATATCAACAACATTTAAAATAAAAGGGATCCAAGGACAAAGCATTTCTGTAGAGCTTATTATTATACTATATTTATACGGCATAGTGCCAACATATAAACACAATATCACATGCAATAAAACCATTTTACAATAAAACCAACTAAAGGACTATAATCATGGAAGAGTGGTCTTGAACTGTAGTAGTTGTCTCTTCCTCTAAGTCCTCTTATCTGGAATAGACGTACGTCCAAGCATCCTTCAGGTTATTCTATGTAGATATGTATCATGAAGGTGTTTTGATCTCCTGAACTGATGGGTTTATTTTAGTGCAGCCCAACTTCCTCCCTTGCCTCACCCAACCCCTAAGTTTCACTAACATTTACATGACCACAGATGAGATACCAAAGAAGGCAGGACAATGACACCCAATCTCAACACCCAAATTGTAAAACTTAAAACTATTCAAAACAGAAAGTGATATGGATCATAAAAAATTGTGTAAAAAAAACCTCACTTTGTGATAGTATGATTTAAGGACAATCAGAAAAGTGAATGTGAACCAAATGTAGAGATGGAGTAGAGGATATGGAGATCATGTCTTGTCTGAGCATCCAAAAATGACCACCGTTATATTCAGTCCAATGCTGGGTAAAATTCACTTCAATAGGCTAAATGTGCCCCCAGCATTTATTGCGCCTTCTGCTTTCAGTGGAAGCCATGGGCAGCAGAAATATCTGGCATTGTCTGGAAAAGGGATTACAGAGAAGATTTTTAAGTGGACAAAAACAGACATAAGATACTTTGTAGTAAACAAAAGGTCAGAGTTGCACTTTTATAGCAAGGCCCCTAAAATGGGAAGCTTATACTTGGGAAGGAGGACAGAGTCCTCTCTCTCGGTAATGTACTGGCCCTATGGTTATCAGCGAGTTGTCCTGCAGCTGTTGTGAGTGCACTGATGTGGATATTTACCTTTCTTTTTTCCTTTTCTTTGACATTACCAGGACCGTGAACGGTAGGCATCCTAAATTGTTTTATTAGTGCTGTATGTGTTCATTGCAATGTGTTTGTATCCTACTTACCCCAGCCTGTGTTTACTTTCTGTACCCTTCTCCTCTTTGCCCTGTGTCTAATAAACTTTTAATAGATACTATGAAACCAATAAAAGAATCATTAAATAGAAATCTATATAAACTAGGGAGCCAGATTGGTGCTTGTATAGTTACATGTAAAGATAGGGGTAGGTCTTAAAGGGTCTTAAAAAAGTGAAAGAAAAATGTATCAACATTTCGGACTCATCCCTGTAAATACATTTTACAATTTCTTCACTTTTTTAAAAAACCCTCTGAGTACTGTTTTTTGCCCCTTGTGTATATGTGTGTGTGTATATTTATATACTTAAAGTCACCCTTACTTGTCACATGTATGGAAAGCTACTTAGCGCTCTGACTGAATGTACAAATTACAGAACATGTGTGACAAGTCCAGACTCTAAAGAAATGTGTGTATTGGACTCTGTGATCTCCGTCCCTCCCAAACCTGTGCTGATTGTGGGTCCGCCGGCATTGCTCTTTAAATGTCGGCTGTGTGATTGTTGACATTGTCTATGTCGACAATCACACTGTCCACATTTTGTAGCTATCACCAGAATGGAAGTGTCAGTATTTCTCCTGCCGACATTTTCATGTCTACAGGATAAAGGATAAAAGCCAACATTCCCATTGTCTATATTTTGTGCCCAACCCAATGGATGGTAGCTAGCTAAAAGCAACTCCAATTGAAAACACATATGAATAAATGGGTGCACCCTTCCCCTTTGCCCGTGTGTCTTATACAACCTTTAAAAACACTTTAAAAGCTACAACTGATATTTTTAAACCTTCAGAAATTGTAGAGTTCTGTGTGAAATGTGTCTTTAGTCCTGTGAATACTTATTATCTGTTTCAAAATCTGACACATACAAAAGACTTCTGTTCACAGTTTTATGATTTATCGTAAAGCTTTGTTGCTTCATTTTACCTTCTTTATGCTTTTCAGTTATAACTTTGGTATTGTACTTTATTTTACTTTCAGATTAATGACATGTTTAACTGGCTCATTCAGCCGTGTTTGAATTTTATCCGCCTGGAATGTAAATTTCTGGTGCAGACGTCTCCTATCCACCTGACATACAGTATGATGAGGCTGTACACCTGTCTACTTGGTAAGGTTTTTACTTTTGATTACATTTTATTTTTTAACCATGTCATAACAGTCATTCTCATAGCCACTTATTGTCATTTTTGTGACATGTTTTACCCTTAAACATGACTCATTACTAAATTATATGTATTGTTAAATTTTTTTGGCCAAAGTTGACGGTTTTCTATTTGTCTTTAAACCTACGCACAGTACAAGTTCATAATTGTAAATAATCAAATTGGACCTGTCATCTACACTCAAATGAGGGGATTGCGTATTTTGCTGTCGCCTAAAAAATGGGGATTCCTAAACCCTTGTAGTAAATGGTGATAAAGAATATACTATATATTCATGTTTTAGTTATATATTCTTTACCTATATACTAAATATATTTGTATTATCAGTTCACTAGGAACAATTGCCTTGTTTATATTTGTTTACTGAGTGCGTAAGTTGCTGTTTTTTAGTCTATATATAGGCTGCAATCTCATGAATATTAGATCATCTGAACCCAGTGCAATTTGGTTTTTTTAAATCAGAAGTAAACTGCGCGCATGATCTCAACACACGTTTCCATTCTAACACCTGGGTATAAGAACGCTCTGGCGTTCAAACTATTAAATACATTAACACCTGTTAACAATATATATATATATATATATATATATATATATATATATAATATAAAAGCCTAGCGGCGTGTGTTAGTCTGTGTGTGAAAAAAAAAAAAGCTGCAGCGCCGCCTGCTGGGCGGAGTTATACACTGACCTACTAAATTCTTAGCATTATCTAATATCTATAATATAAATGTCTAGTGGCGTGTGTTAGTCTGTCTGTCTGTGTGTGTGTGTGGAAAAAATAAAACCAAGCTGCAGCGCCACCTGCTGGGCGGAGTTATACACTGACCTACTAAATTCTTAGTGTGTGTGGAAAAAAATTTTCAGAAAGGGCAGAAATTTGGTATACTAAGATGTTTTTAATTTGTTAATTTAATTTGTTAATTGTTAAAAGTGTTTATAAAGATTTAAAATATATATATATATATTTCTTGAAGGAGAAGTGACAGTTGGGAGTGGTTGGTGGTTGCCGGGGGTGACAGTGGGGAGTGGTTGGTGGTTGAGGCCTGGGCTATGGCCCAAATGCATGACAAGAACCTTTTTAACACCTTAAGTAGCTTGATTTGACTAGAATGCATGAATATCATGCACGGGTTAACTTGTATAAAAGTAAAAGCCTAGCGGCGTGTGTTAGTGTGTGTGTGTGTGTGTGTGTGTGTGTAAAAAACTATTTTCTCAGAAAGGGCTCATCCAATTGACCTGAAATTTGGTATACTGACATTATTTGACAAAAAAATTAGAATAGTGAAGTCAGTTAACTTCCATCATCCCCCCTTACCCCCGTGGGAGGGGTAGTAAAGGCTAAATTTACGAGTTGAGGGGTCAAACTCATTTTCGTGAGGTAATTTTACCTCATGAACACACATTAAAAAGGGCACTTTTGCGTCGGGAAGTAACGCTCTTCCCCTGAGGAGGCCTGGGCTAGGCCCAAATGCATGACAAGAACCTTTTTAAGACCTTAAATAGCTTGATTTGACTAGAATGCATGAGTATCATGCACGGGTTAACTTGTGTGTATATATATATATATATATATATATATATATATATATTAAATATAGAGACGGTGCGCACAAAAGTTAAAAGTTCAGTATTTGGTAGTGTAAATTCTTAATCGTTGTATAAGTCCACGATACTTTGAACACCAGCAGACCGTACTCTGCGCGTCATTCCCTTCAAACACCCGATCTCCACGGGGAAACAGCAACACACCTATAACATCAAAAAGACAGGGGCGCTTCCATGGTGTAAAATCCAAGTAAAATGTTTATTCCCAAAACATAAAAATTACACGTACCAGAACTGAGAAGTTTTCAGGCATAAATCAGTATTAAAGCATCCAAGTGGGGATATCAATTCAGTGTGATCCTCACAGATATTCCACCATCACCTCTACGCGTTTCATCCTTGAGGACTTCGTCAGGAGGTGTGGCTCTCTAAACAAGGTTTGGCTATTTATAAGTATTTACTAATTGATTCACAGGTGGAAAATCTCTGCTCAGGTGGAACATCTATGCTCACATAACGGAGCAGCAAGCACATATTAAACAGTGTCAGTATAATTTTTGTAATCATTGCAAACGTTATAAACATCCAATTAAAACATATAATATGCGTACAAAGTTATACAAAGGTGTAAAGTTAGAACATACAATATGTACAGATTTATACAGAGTAATAAGATTATAAAAATGGTGTGATCTCACATCCTTCATTAAGGCCCAGCGGGACAAAAGTATTCAAAGTATATATCCAGAAAGTCTCTCTCTGAGCTAGCTTCAATAAGCGATCACCTCCTCTTTTATTCATTTCTACATGTTCGATCGCTTTGAAACGGAGAGACTCTGGATTAGCATTATGACAAGCAGTAAAGTGTTTGGGAACACTATGGTTATCGACTTTATGCAAAATATTTCGTAGGTGTTCAAACACACGTATTTTAACTGATCTCTTAGTCTTTCCCACATATCTCTTTCCACACCCACATTCCAACAAATATATTACATAAGTAGTATTACAATTCATGCAGGATTTGATAGTTCTTTCTTTCTTATTGTTCGAATCAAAGAAGTTTTTATGATCTTTGTGGACATACTTACAAGCTTTACAATGTCCACATGCAAAAAAGCCCTTTGTTGGAACTAACCAACTATTATTTTTAATAATGGGTTCATTCAAATAAGAAGGAGCCAAAAAAGATTTTAAGATCCTAGGTTTTTTGAAAATAATCCGTGGTTTAACTGGTAAAACACTCATAAGAGACGGATCCAGTTTTAGAACCGGCCAATGTTTTTCTAAAATTCTCTTAATCTGCTGGTTTGCTATATTGAATGTAGTAACAAATGCACAGTCAAATCTATCAGAATTAAACGGTTGTTTTTTCTTATCCTTATACACCAATAATTTAGTCCTATCACATTGTCTGGCTTTATTTAGACTATCCACTAAAATGTTTTCTGGATACCCGCGTTCACGGAATCTATCTATTAAAACCGCAGCTTGTGTTTCAAAAGTATTTAGATCTTCACAATTGCGTCTGATCCTCAATAGTTGTGAAACAGGTATATTATCTTTCCACTGCTTTAAATGACAGCTCTTATAATCAATATAGCTATTGCTATCAACCTTTTTAATAAAAGTATATGTATCGATATTAGATCTCTCTTCAAACAACTGTGTATCCAACACCAAATCTAAAAATTCTATTTTGACTTTGTTAACAATGTATGTAAATTGTAATTCATAATCATTCACGTTGATCTCTTCAATAAATGATTGGAAGTCTGTTTCAGATCCTCTCCAAATAACCAGAATATCGTCTATATAGCGCTTAAATAAGACAATATTCTCCATATAAGTACTATTTGCATAAATCACATGATTCTCCCAATAGCCCATATATATATTGGCATAACTGGGTGCACAAGGACTGCCCATCGCAGTCCCTCGCACCTGATGGTAAAATTGGTTCAAGAAAATGAAAAAATTATGTTCCAATATATATTTGGTGCATTCTACAATAAAATCACATTGTGTAGCATTCAATTTACTATCATTATTAAGACATTCTTTAACTGCTTGTAACCCTTTCACATGTGGGATTGCAGTGTACAATGATTGTACATCTATAGTACACCAGAAATAATTGGTTTGCCATTCCACATTTTTAACAATTTGTAATATTTGAGTAGAATCCTTAATATAGGACTCTAGATTTGGTACATAGTTCTTTAAATGAAAATCTACAAATTCGGATAGATGTGCTGTCAAGGATTCAATACCCGAGACGATAGGACGTCCTGGGGGTTTTATTAGTCGTTTATGTATTTTGGGTAAGTGATAAATTGTAGCAATTCTAGGGAGTCTATTCAGTATGTAGTCAAATTCACTTTTGTTAATACAATGATCATTTAGTCCCTTAAGGAGAAGTTCTTCTAGTTCTTGCAAAAATACATTGGTAGGATCTGTTGTTAACTTTTTATAAAAATTTTCATCATTTACCAATCTTAATGTTTCTTCAATATAGTCTTTTTTATTTAAAATTACCAGTCCACCCCCTTTATCCGCTGGTTTAATTATTAGTTCTTCATCTTTAATAAGTGATTCTAGAGCTATTTTTTCATTTTTTGTTAAATTAGATTTGACTTTTAATCTCGTGTTGGCTACCACATCAAGGTCTTTTTTAACTAATTCTCCAAACATATCAATATATGTCCCTCTGGATTCTATTGGATAGAAACTGGATTGTTTCTTTAAACCCGTATTGGGTAGTAAATTATTCTCTATCAAAGATTCCTTATCACCTACCATTCTATCTCTCTTCAAAAAATGTCTCTTCAGAGTTAGCTTACGGATATAATTATTTATATCAATAAACAAATCAAACCCATTGGGAAAACTAGTAGGAGCAAATGATAAACCTTTAGATAAAAGTTTCAATTCATCTTCTGAAAGAGATTTATCTGACAAATTAAAAATTCCTTGTATAGGAGTATCACTAATTACTTCCTTCTGTGATCTCTTTTTGGCTCTCTTTCCTCTGTGTCTTGTCTGTATCGTTTTCGTGGTGAACGACCCATATTCTCTAAAATGGGACTTTTTAAGTCCATTCGTCTGTTCCGCTGTCCTAAAAAAGCAGAAGAGGTAGTGGGTGGAGTATTATCTTTTAGCTCAAATTCAGTATTGGCTTCATCTAATACTTCAAATCTATTGGAAACATCAATTTTGAATTTATTACCATCAGATTTTTGATTTTGTCTGGAATCAGGTACTTTTTTATAAGGAACAGTATTCCAATTTTCTCTCTGATCATATCTACTTCCCTGTGGTACCTTTCTCCTCTGTATATTGCCAAAACGAGGATAATCTCCATTTTTCTTATCAATAAACGTATTCCCCAATTGTCCAATTCTACTCCAACTCCGTACTTTGTTATTTTGGTAATCGCTCTTATCTCTCAGAAATTTTTTCTTTTTAGACTCTATAACTTCATTTTCAATTTTATTAACTTTAACATCTATCTCTTTCTTGAATTTATCTACTTCTAATGGAATATTGAAAGACTGTAATTTATTCTCCACTTCTTTAAGTTCCACATTGATATTTTCTAAAATCTTCTTTTTTTCTGATATTATTAATTTCATTAATCCAAACGAACACTCATCTAACAATTGATACCATTCTCCCAGAAATTCATCATTCGACTGTCCGAATGTGGGCATTTTAAATAATCTTAAACCACGGGGAATCCTCTTAACTTTAAGATAATTTTCCAGCCCTGTGATTTCCCACCAGGCTTTGGTTTCTTTGACTAATAGATGTTCAATATGTGCAAACAATTCTTTAGACACTCCTCTTTGGGACTGAGGACTTGAAGCAGCTGAACAAGCTGATCCCTCATCAAACACATTAATACATTGCTCCAAACGTTTGGTATTTAAACCTGATGTTCTAAAAAACATATCCATATTGAAAAGCCGGCAGCTACCGTAATTAGAGAAAGTCAACAATTAAATATAGAGACGGTGCGCACAAAAGTTAAAAGTTCAGTATTTGGTAGTGTAAATTCTTAATCGTTGTATAAGTCCACGATACTTTGAACACCAGCAGACCGTACTCTGCGCGTCATTCCCTTCAAACACCCGATCTCCACGGGGAAACAGCAACACACCTATAACATCAAAAAGACAGGGGCGCTTCCATGGTGTAAAATCCAAGTAAAATGTTTATTCCCAAAACATAAAAATTACACGTACCAGAACTGAGAAGTTTTCAGGCATAAATCAGTATTAAAGCATCCAAGTGGGGATATCAATTCAGTGTGATCCTCACAGATATTCCACCATCACCTCTACGCGTTTCATCCTTGAGGACTTCGTCAGGAGGTGTGGCTCTCTAAACAAGGTTTGGCTATTTATAAGTATTTACTAATTGATTCACAGGTGGAAAATCTCTGCTCAGGTGGAACATCTATGCTCACATAACGGAGCAGCAAGCACATATTAAACAGTGTCAGTATAATTTTTGTAATCATTGCAAACGTTATAAACATCCAATTAAAACATATAATATGCGTACAAAGTTATACAAAGGTGTAAAGTTAGAACATACAATATGTACAGATTTATACAGAGTAATAAGATTATAAAAATGGTGTGATCTCACATCCTTCATTAAGGCCCAGCGGGACAAAAGTATTCAAAGTATATATCCAGAAAGTCTCTCTCTGAGCTAGCTTCAATAAGCGATCACCTCCTCTTTTATTCATTTCTACATGTTCGATCGCTTTGAAACGGAGAGACTCTGGATTAGCATTATGACAAGCAGTAAAGTGTTTGGGAACACTATGGTTATCGACTTTATGCAAAATATTTCGTAGGTGTTCAAACACACGTATTTTAACTGATCTCTTAGTCTTTCCCACATATCTCTTTCCACACCCACATTCCAACAAATATATTACATAAGTAGTATTACAATTCATGCAGGATTTGATAGTTCTTTCTTTCTTATTGTTCGAATCAAAGAAGTTTTTATGATCTTTGTGGACATACTTACAAGCTTTACAATGTCCACATGCAAAAAAGCCCTTTGTTGGAACTAACCAACTATTATTTTTAATAATGGGTTCATTCAAATAAGAAGGAGCCAAAAAAGATTTTAAGATCCTATATATATATACAAGTTAACCCGTGCATGATACTCATGCATTCTAGTCAAATCAAGATACTTAAGGTCTTAAAAAGGTTCTTGTCATGCATTTGGGCCTAGCCCAGGCCTCCTCAGGGGAAGATCGTTACTTCCCGACGCAAGCGCCCTTTTTAATGTGTGTTCATGAGGTAAAATTACCTCACGAAAATGAGTTTGACCCCTCAACTTGTAAATTTAGCCTTTACTACCCCTCCCACGGGGGTAAGGGGGGATGATGGAAGTTAACTGACTTGACTATTCTAATTTTTTTGTCAAATAATGTCAGTATACCAAATTTCAGGTCAATTGGATGAGCGCTTTCTGAGAAAATAGTTTTTTCCACACACACACACACACACACACACACACACACACTAACGCACACCTCTACACATGTGTGTTCATGAGGTAAAATTACCTCACGAAAATAAGTTTGAGCCCTACCAAATTTCAGCCCTTTTTGAAAAATTTTTCCCACACACTCTAAGAATTTAGTAGGTCAGTGTATAACTCTGCCCAGCAGGTGGCGCTGCAACTTGTTTTTTTTTTTTTTCACACACACACAGACAGACAGACGCCACTAAGCATTTATATATATATATATATATATATATATATATATATATATATATATATATATTGTTTTATGAAACACATAAATCAGGATGTTCTTAATGTGTGCTGTACATAAAATGCATCTTTACAGTCTCTCTTACTTGCAAACTCATGTTCTGGCATTCATACGTGTCAGTCATTACTACCAGTTGGAATTTACAAGTCCCCTGTGATTGGTGCAAGTGATATGGTTAAAAAACACAGAGCTAAAAGATGCCCAGAGCTTAAATCGTAGGAATGTGCATGCGCTGGACATCGGCACTCCTGACTGCACATTGTCTACGTGTGTCCGCGTTCTTTGAATTTGACAGACGAATCTGGGTTTGGCAGATGTCAGGAGAACGTTTCCTACATAAATGCGTACCGCCAACTGTAACATATGGCGAAGGAGGACTAATAATTCTGGGCTGTTATTCATGGTGTGCTGCTTCTTTATTGGGCATGCACAGTACAGGTTTATGGATTTTACGCTGTGCAAGCGGGCATACTTCTTACTCAGCATCAGGCCCTATATATGCTATGTGTGGGAAACTGAAATAATGACTTTGGTACCCTGTTCATCCACTCAAGTCACTAGTCCTTATAGTGCTCCTCTGCTGTTGCTTCTATTGTCTACTGCTGTTCATCTTAGATTATGTTGTATTTCAGATGAAATAATAAGTTCTGGAGAGGACAGTAATGAACCCATGTCCAGCCAGCAGATCACACTGTGGTTGCAGGGCCTTTTCCTTTTCGCTGTGGTTTGGACCATTGGTGGAACCATAAATACAGATAGCAGAAAAAAATTTGATGTTTTCTACCGTAACCTACTGATGGGAATGGATGATCAGCACCCTCGGCCCAAGAGTGTTAAACTAACTAAGAACAATGTGTTTCCAGAGAAAGGTATGTGTTACATGGAGAGTCATTTCTGAGGAACATCATTATCACTAGCACTAAACTATCTACTAGAGGACATGTACTAACTCCTAGCCCCTCTCTTGTGCTCCTCTAAATGGTTGATGGTTCTGCCACCATAGTAGAATTTTGAAATTCTCCTATAACAGTCTCACCTGTAATTGGTCAGTTCTCTCGACACATTACAAGCTCCTATATGTTGGATGACCAACATTCCAAAATTCTTCTGCCACCACCTGTGGTTGAATTAACTATTGGAAAGGCACCATTGCATTTTACGGAATATCTCTGCTAGCACCTCAGGTCCCAAGTTCATCCAGGCTTACAGCCTGCAGGTGGATAAATAAAGATAGCTCGTTGCGTGTTGTTGCTCGGAAGCTGACAGTGGATCCATGCACACACAAAACTCACCCCATCCCACGCTTATCTACAAATTAGATTCACTGCTCTGTAAAAGTGTGTAATACAAACACGTACACAATGTAATTTCTTTAGAGTTAACACTTTTTTTTAATGGGAATCCCAACTAATTTAGGAGAGGCACTTTTCATACTTTAAAATAATTTTTCTTCTATCAGCAGTATGGCAGCCCTGAAAAGTATATGAACACATGTGAGGGAAAGAATAAACCCCAACATTCAGGAACATTTGTCTTACCCCTCTCGAAGTATGATAAGTCTAGTAATAACAAAACAAACACAGACACAGGTACAAATGAAATTACACATAGTTATACTAATAAGTGTCAAAATCCCAATAATAACAGTACAAAACTATACCAAACTGTGAATAATTAGCATAACCTATCAAAAATAAAATGCAAGGTAAATGTGTTAGTGCTTACATGCATGCATTTACATAACTGTTTCATACTGATGTTATTGATCAAGAAGATTTTATACATTCTTGTGACCATCATGCATTTGGCAACGTGTAAACGGTAAAAAATCACATGACTAGATGAGCCATAATAATTCCAGACATTTCTCTGATATTGATAATCGACCACGTGCATTTTCCAAGTCTGGACTGAGCCAATAATTTTCTTCGGTTTTCGACTCAAACCCTTTCAGTTTTGTGCTTTTTCCACAAAATGAGAGTGAAATATTGAGAAGTCTGTTTGAGAACAGCAAAAGTAAAGCTTCGGCAGATCCCAGGGGTAAAAGGGCCCCCCTTTAGCCATGCAGCGGAGGGAGTCTAAAGACCCTTGCCACCTAAGGGACCTTTTGATTCCAGGGGTGGGGGAGTAGGGCCCGTCCTTATTAAAGGAGGGCCACGTTCCACTCCCTATGTGCACGTTTTTTGGTCTTTTTCTTGTACTCAGGGGATGAAAGCACTGTTCATGGGCTTTCAATAAAAAAAATTATTCCATGAATAAAGTCCTCAATGAATGTGAAGGACTAAATCCAGACAGCTGTCTTCAGTAGACCTGAATAAACCATCCAAGTTTAGCTGTATTAAAGAGGACTGAATGGATACACTGTGAGTTACAGTGCGAATTCTCTTTCCGTTTCACATAAGTGGGGGGAACCACCCATTAAATGTAGGAAGTAGGTCCCAAAAGAGGACAACCAGCATAGGCTGCTGCTTTTATACAAACCATACATGTGTAGGATTCCACCATTCACTCATACGTGAAGTCAATAAGTTGGTTTCATTGATTCACAGGTACTGTATATGACTTCTATTTCCACAAGCATGCCAGTGGACAGTGGAATATATGGACTGATTACATTACTGCAGAGGAAATGACAATTTCTCCCACTGCCAAGGTAATCATTTCTTTTTTTTCTGAATACTTTTTCCAATGTACTGTTTTTACTTTAGGGTTACAGAGGAACAGATGTCAAAATTATCTCCAATATCTTTATTTTCCTCTCCGTTTATTGCAAAGCAGCAATTCCCAAACCCCCATCCTTATCGCCTTTAGATTAGTAGCCTTTCTCTACACTAGGGCTCATTTACTAATATTACATTTAGGTGCAAGATATGAACTAAAGGTCATCAAGCAATCAGCAATTAGCTTTGTTCTGTATAGTGCTAGGTAACAATGAAAGCATGCAGCTGATTGGTTGCTATGGCTAGTACAAATTTTGCAATGAAATGAAATATTAGTAAATAACCTGTACGTATATGATCAATAATCCCTCCTTTTATGGTTGCACGAGACAATATTAAATGTAGCAGCTGGTGTAATATAACTTATCTACATAATGTTCTCTGTAGTCTACTGAAGAACTACTGGTCAGAAAAAAATAAATCTCTTAACGATGCACAGGCATTTTTGGATAATATACTATTTTCTAACTTTAAAATAAGAACAAAATCCATTCATTCTATAAACTTTTAATTTGATGGTACCCCATTACTTTATCTTGCTGCATGTTTAATGATTAATTTGCCTTAATTTGTCTTTAGGATTGTCCCTCTTGGTGCTCCATATTCACATAGCATTATATTACCATTTTTCTTCCACTAGTTTAGAATAGAATGTCACTTTTATAAATTAAAGTTACGTACTCATGTTTTTTACACCATAATAAAAAGATAACCGCAATAAAAATGTTAATTTTCTTGACAAAGCAGCCGTCTATTTGCATTGCTTATTTGTCATTTCCATTTGGACAACTGCAGGAAAGAAGATTTCCATTTAATGTTCTAAGCCATAAACAATGGAAACCGAGTGTTTGTCTTTAATTAAACTTTATATGTGAAATGCGGCTTTCACATTTATTAACACCATCTCATTTTACTCTCTTGGGTATATGACACTTCATGACATTATTATATTGTATACAAATAGTTTTTACTACTAACACAGTTCCGCTGCATACCTAGGCATAAGTATACGTATTTGTACGCCTGGCGCAGAAATACTGCGGTTATGGAGTTGGCTGTATCTGGAGATAGGTCCTATATACAAATAAGTACACTTGGTTTGAGACGGAAACTTTATGCGTACTTTCGTAGCACAAAATGTGTCAAGCTCTAAATGAGGCCCAAAGGGAGCAAATTTGTCACCTGGACAAAGCATGTTGCAATGCAATGGGTGCATATGTATGTTATTTATTTTTTTGTTTTCAAGGAAAATACTGTCTGCTTTTGGGTAACACACAAATACTGGGCTGCTTTATTTCTACACTATAAGTTGAGCTAGGACAAGCACCCCTCTAAACTCTAAATCTGTCCACACTGTTTAAATCCTTTAACAACATATGAACAAACCAATTCTACCAATCATAGTGCTGGATGTGGGCCTGCCATACCTTATGCAAATCTGATTGGATTGAATTGGGGACGGTGAGAAAAAAAGACGGACGATAAACCCCATTGTTTTAGGCCATTGATAACAGAGCCAACACACACACAAACACTGTTAGCCCTAATCACTGGTCTTGTTCTACTTCCTAGGTGTCTGATCTCATTATACCTACAATGGAAACTGCCAGACAGTCCTTTTTCTTACATACATATGTAGAACATTCAGTTCCTCTGCTGTTTGTGGGGACAACTGGAACAGGGAAATCTGCAATAACAAACAGCTTTTTAATAAAACTTCCAAAAAACAAGTATATTGCCAACTGCATCAACTTCTCAGCAAGGACTTCTGCAAACCAGACCCAGGATATTATATTTTCCAAGCTGGATCGGAGAAGAAAGGGCTTATATGGACCTCCAGTTGGAAAGAAGGCTATTGTATTTGTAGGTAAGAAGCCTTCCATTAATAGTTGCTTGTTTCCAAAATGTGCACAGTTTATAGGCATGTTATTTATTATAATAATTTATAGTGTGTGAATGTTGTTTTTTACGGTGGACCTCTCCGTTGAAAACAACATTCTCTTGCTTTAAAAAAAATCCTATTTACAGTCCACTCTCTATAAAGCGTAAAGATTTCAAACTATGTGGTTTTATTTTTTGTGTTTCCAGGTCTCACTCATTAGCATTCTGCCATCTGTGCAAGATATATCACCCATTTGATCTAATTATACTTTATAATTGTATACTCCAATTATGCATACTTGCCAACTTTTCCTCGTTGGCTTCAGGGAGATCCTGGGTGAGGTGGGAGTGTGGGGGCGGGTCTTGACAAATTACATCATTTAGCACCTGTAACAATATGTAGCAATGTAAGTAATGAAATATGGAGTACTTGCCTCACTCTAGATTAGCGCTGGCCGGCCGGTGGTGCGGAGTCTAACGAACCCCCTGGTGTTCGCCAAGAACCGCCGCAAGGCGGGATGGGCTTTGCTGCGGAGGATCGCAGGTCGCAGTCCACTGGTCTGCCTCTAGAGGTAAGGATTCGGAGGTAGCCCACGATAACACTGGAACTGGAAGGTAGAGTCAGGATGGCTGAGGTCTGGTACACTTGGAATGGAGATGAATACGTTGTCAGCAAGCCTGGGTCTATACGCTTGGAGTGGAGATAATACGTAGTCAGCAAGCCGGGGTCTGGTACACTTGGAGCGGAGATAATACGTAGTTAGCAAGTCGGGGTCTGGTACACTTGGAATGGAGATAATACGTAATCAGCAAGCCGGGGTCTGGTACACTTGGAACGGAGATAATACTAGTCAGCAAGCCTGGGTCTGGTACACGAGGAGTTAATATCTGAAAAGCCTGTAAGGAGCTGGTGCACGGGAGACACATGAGAAGCACCTAGTCAGGGTACATAGGAAGTTGCTCTGACGCTGTCCAGGCGCCAGAGCAGGACTTTAGTAGTTTCCAGATTTGAATTCCCCGCCCTGACTGTCATGTGACAGCGCTGCCGCGACCCAAAAGGGAGAGAGGATCGCGGCGCTGGAGCGAGGACAGGTGAGTTGTAACAGCACCGCCGCCTAAAGGATTGGCACAATTTTGGCCAATTACACCAGGGGGTGGGGCTAAGATTATGCAATATTTGCATAATTAAGCCCTGTCCCTGCCACTTATCTATTGCGGGGACCAGGAGGTTACTCTGCTCTCCCGGGAGCCAGGGAGGTCTCCCAGAAATGCGGGAATCTCCCAGACATTCTGGGAGAGTAGGCAACTATGCGTTAAAGAAAAGCAGCTAATGAATCTCTAGACACTGAAGTGTCTTTTACATTTCTGTCTCCATTACTGAAGTCATGTTGTCTTACCTGTCAGTCTTTGATTAAATCTTGGTCTCCATGAAAATGGCCACCTCCATAAGCATCAATACATGGACATAGGACACAATTTCTCAACTGTGTCATCATGCCACAAATGGCGAAGCCAACCACGTTTTGTACTGGCTCAGCATCAGGGAGAATGCCAGACTCTTCAGGGAGTGAGGGAGATCACCCCTATTTCAGAGAGTCTCCCTGACATTCAGGGAGAGTTGGCAAGTATGCAATTATGGTATCTATGCATCTTATTCTAACCTTTTCCTTCTATGTGAACGAAAATCTGTTATATAACTCTTGTAACTAAGCAAACACCAATTTATTTGTTAACACAATTGCCTTAATGAGAACTGGAAAAAGCCTCTACAGAAATACCTAACTGTGCCATGTGTTATAGGTATATTTCACAAGCCCTGGTGTATCGTAGGTATATTTCACAAGCCCTAAACTTTTATCCCTAGATGATCTGAATATGCCAGCAAAAGAAGTTTATGGAGCTCAGCCACCCATTGAACTTCTGAGACAGTGGATAGATCATGGACACTGGTATGACAGAAAGGATACATCTCGATTAGATATTGTGGATATCCTGTTTGTGTCAGCAATGGGGCCCCCTGGTGGGGGGAGGAATGACATTACTGGTAAGTTTTAAAAGTTTACTTAACTATTAAGTTTGTATATTTCAACCCTGAACCTTTTGTTATATATTTTCAAAGAGTGAAAACAACTTTAAGGGAGGTTGCTATTTTAATGGTGTTCAAGAATATCTCTAATGCAACATGATACATTTTCTTTTACATTATGTCTTCAATGCAGACTTAACGAAAATAAAATGCAATTCAGCACAGAGTAGACACATATTATTTTTGAGACATATCTAATATGTTGCACCATATTCATTTATCTAACAATGGGCACTAAGTTTTCTGTTGTATCTCCAGATTTACTGGACAAAGTAATGAGGTATTCAGAAATACAATATTAATTAGTGGCTGTTGATTTTTTGGTAATTTCATTAGGGAACTCATCAAATCCAATCACAAAGATCTATGTGTAATAAGTTGCATGGGCACATATTCAAAAACGGAATGGGAAGTACATGTTGTGAAACAATGGCAGTCTGTTAGACTCACTATACCAAGCAGCAATAAGGCCATCTACAATATCTCATGGACACAAGAACGGCTGTGGTAGGCTGGACAATGCTTTGCCTAGTTTGCAGATGACATGACTCTCATTCTGACCTCTCCCCAAACATTGTTTCCAAATTGAATGTGTGTGCTTGTAAACCGTTTCAGATGATCATAGGTTACAAAATCAACAGTTCAAATTCTCAAGCCCTGAATCATACTATCTTTCCCAAGAAGGCTAAAATCATTGAAAATTCTGCTTTTCACACCTCATCCTATAGTGACTGGAAGAAGCTCAGCACCTACTAAAGCAAAATGAGGCCACACAGGTTTAATCCTACATTAAGATATAATAAAATTGGTCCTGATTTATTAAGGAAAGTTAAACAAAAAATTGAGTAAGTTTTCTTACTCAATTTTTCTGGGCAAAACCATGTTGCTAAATAATAAACTAATTTGTACCAAGGAGTACAAGGAAAATACTGGCTGTTTTTTCATGTAGCACACAAATACTTTATAGCTCATTTGGAAACTGAAATTTAAAGTTGATCTAGGACATGCACCACCCCAAATATGAATCTGTCATCACATTTTAAATTCACCCCCCCCCCTCTAATTCACCATGGTTTTGCCTTACTTACTTATTTTGCTTAACTATCCTTAATGAATCAGACCCATGGAGTTTTATACTTGCCCTACTTAAGAGGTCCTGATTGGAAGCCCACAAAGTTGGTATATTAAACAGTAGTTACTCCTCCTGCTCAAGGTTAGAGGGATTCCTTTTTCCCATAAGTGTATTGTTATTTATTAGAGAACCTTGTGCCTTCCCCACTGTAATGTGCACATTCTGAATATATGTCTCTAATAATACATGAAATGTGGTCTCCTTGGGCGTACCCTTGGCTGCTCCTGTCTTATTCCCTTCCCGCTCCTCTCATTATAGACAGATTAATATGTATCACCTGCTGTTATCACTAGTCTGTTTTATTTCTGAAATAATTGCAGTAAAGACATAAGAAATAACTAAATCAAAATGGCTTGTTAACGAAATGCAAAAATAATATCTTAAAATTTAACGGTTGCATATATTTAAACACCATGTTCACCATGCCCGAGGCATAACTGTGTAAAAGACAGAAGATGTTTATTGTGACACAGGATATATCCAGGATGTATTGTATATACACAATGTCTGTTGCTTCCAAACCTATAGGAAGCTTGTATGTGCTGCTGTAAATATATATATATTAATAATGGTATTATGCTTATTTAACCCCATTGTACAGGAAAAGAAGCAAAAGCAATTCTTCTTTTTCATCCTATTGTATTGTAATATATATGTGCTGTCACTTGGAAGCTTTGTGCACTAAACCCTTCAATACCTCCCAAACACAGATCACTGATAATCAACATGATTATCTGAAGGTGGTGTAATACTGACAGATGAGCAGATTGCTCTCTGTATCTTCTTAGAACTTGGTGATAAAACATATAGATGATTCATTCACTTCCAACACGCTGTATAACAGAAACGCCTACATTGTACTGATATGTGTGTATTAATACCACGTTTGTTTTCATGTATGTTGGATTTGTTTTTTCCCCTGCGTTTTCTTATTTTTTTGTTTTTGCAGGCCGTTTCATGCGCCACTTAAACATAGTTTCTATCCAAGCCTTTGATGATGAAATACTAATGAAAATATTTGGCTCCATATCTGATTGGCATTTTGGAAAAGGATTTGATATTGCATTTTTGAGGTACTTTTTATATCTAGTAATATTTTTTATGGTTTATAGCTTAAGAGTTTAGATTAGTTCATATGGTAAATTCCTACATTATGTTACATAATAACAAACAATTAACTTTACCTTGCTGAGCCCAATTCCCAACACATGATTTAATGTGTATCTAACTATACAATTTCTTTAGTTTACATTTGTGAACTAATACTGTAGGTTAGAGGATTATTAATACACTGCAAAATTGCCCTTACTAAATCTTTCTAGTATATACAGAATAAAGATCCTCGTGTCTGTATTAATCTCTCCCTATAAAACATGGTCTTTGTAATCTACAAGTGGAGCTCATTCATGACCGCATAGTTTTATTATTAATAATAATAATAATAATAATAATAATAATAATAATTTTATTTATATACTGCTTTTCTCTCAATAGGACTAAAACTGCATTACATTTGAATATTAAAAAACATATCACACAAAATAAACATATAAAGGATTAACAGAGTACAGAAAGTTTATCATTAACACTAGATAACAACAGGGCTGGTTAGTTAACAGCCTGGCAGCAGCATTTTTTACTGACCCAATTAGAGTGCTTTGCAATAGACCAGGGGCTAGATTTACTAAACTGTGGGCTTGAAAAAGTGGAGTTGTTGCCTATAGCAACCAATCACATTCTAGTTATCATTTATTTAGTACATTCTACAAAATGGCAACTAGAATCTGATTGGTTGCTATAACATCTCCACTTTTTCAAACCCGCAGTTTAGTAAATATACCCCCTAGTGTGAGGACACAAATACATGGATGAGTGTAGGATTATTCTGAGGGATGAAATGCTTGATTCTGGCTTCTTCACATGAAAGAATGAAGAATTGATCTGTCATGAGCCACGGCGGCTCCGGGCGCCACCGCGACTCTCTGCCCTCGCGTCCCGGCCGTCGTCATGACAAACGGGACGTCCCTTCTAAGGCAACTGTCGGGACGCTTTCATTGTGCAGCGCCGCGCTCCGGCATTTAGGACAACCGGGCGCGTGCGCAAATAATAAAAGGGGCCAGCTGAATAATTACCTTCCCTGGGACTGCCTCTCTCCCATTGGGCCATGCTGCTATTTAAGGCAGGAAGGGACAAAGCCTTCCTGCCGGTTATAGTTCCTGCTTGCTGCACACTAGTCTGCTGTGTCCCTCGCTCTCTGTTTAATTTTGATTCTGATAATTGTTGCCAATCCTTGCCTTGTTAACTGACTACGATTAATTGCCTGTGCCCCTTGACCGTCTGCCGGGACTCTTACGCTGCTGTTCTACCTTTGACCTCTGACCTCGGCTTGTCTATTGGATACTCTGTCTGCTGCCGGCCCTCGACCCATGCCTGGACTTCATTCTGCCTTCTTGGGCTCCCCCAGTCGGTACGCATCTCACGACCCTCTGTTAGTCTGCAGCCAAGTCTGTCCCCACCACTAGGGGCAACAGCGAATACCAGACTCTCAGAGCAGACTCCGTTTTTTGCCGTACCGATTTTGAGGGGTTCCTAACATTATAACCGGCCCAAAAAATTTACTCTTGAAGTATGTAAACTATCTAATCGGTCCTATGGAACCTAGTCCGGCTCAAGTACTTGCAGGACAAATCCAGACCTTGTCCCAAATAGTCCAAGAGTTGTCTCAGCGGCAAGCCGCCCAAAAACAATCGTCAAGAGCCTCACAATATACTTAGCCTTCTGTGGTGGAACCCAAAATGAACCTACCCGAACGCTTTTCGGGAGACCGCAGACTCTTCCGCAATTTTCGTGAAAGCTGCAAACTCTATTTCAAACTAAAGCCACTTTCGTCCGGATCACCTCAGCAAAGAGTGGGAATTATTATCTCCCTTCTTCAAGAGGATCCTCAATCTTGGGCGTTCAGCTTGGATCCTAAAAGTTCTCAGCTACAATCTGTGGACGCATTCTTTCAAGCTCTTGGTTTGATCTATGACGACCTGGATCGAGTGGCCTCTGCAGAAGCGCAACTGCGGTCCTTAACGCAAGGATGACGTTCTGCTGAAGATTACTGCTCCGACTTCAGGTGTTTGTCTTTAGACTGTGAATGGAATGACCCAGCTCTTCGTAGTCAGTTCCGATTGGGTCTGTCCAAACGAATTAAGGACGCGCTTGTACAGTATCCTACTGCTGGATCGCTAGAGGAACTCATGCAATTAGCCATTCGAATTGACAGAAGATACAGAGAAAGGGAAGCTGAGAAGGAAAATCCTCGGAGACGCACTCGGAGACGCAATCTGGGCCCTCTGCTTATACTGCAGAGAGAAGGGCCATTTGCTCCGTTCTTGCCTCCTCAGACCGGGGAAAGACCAGGCCAGGTGAACATGGAGAGTGTACACTTAGGCCTACAGGTAATCTCTCCAAAGGATTCCCTACTAATACCTGGCCAACTCTTGTACGGTGGACAGGAAATTTCTATTCCTGCATTTGTGGATAGTGGAGCCACTGGAAACTTTTTAGACTTGACGCTTGCCCGGTCCCTGGGTTTCTCAGCTGTTCCTCTGGAAACTATTATCGCTGTACACGGGCTAGATGGGAATCGCTTGAACAAAGGTGAGATCCATCATCGCTCGCCTCCTCTTCTGCTGAAGATGGGTGCCCTTCACTCTGAGATCATCTCTCTGTACTTAATTCATTGTCCTTCGGTACCGCTTATCCTGGGTTATCCGTGGTTGGTCCTCCATGATCCCAGTATCGAATGGACTACAGGTGAGATAACCAGGTGGAGCTCTCTGTGCTCCTCCTCCTGTTTATCCTTGCCACTTAGGGTTACTCATACTTGACCAGAGCAGCTACCCTTTCCTTATCGGGAATTTCTCAATGTTTTTTCCAGGAAGGAAGCAGATATTCTCCCTCCTCACCGGGAGTACGACTGTGCGATTGATCTTATCCCAGGTTCCAAATTATCCAAGGGAAGGTTATACGCCCTGTCTATTCCAGAGACATTAGCCATGGAATCATACGTAGAGGAAAATCTGTGAAAAGGCTTTATTAGGCCTTCCAAGTCACCTGCAGGGGCAGGCTTCTTCTTTGTGGCCAAGAAGGACAGCAGCCTGAGGCCCTGTATTGACTACCGAGGGTTGAATAAGATAACCATAAAAAATACATACCCTTTGCCACTTATTTCGGTCATCTTTGACCAGCTTAAGGGAGCCAGGATCTACTCTATGATTGACCTCCGAGGATCATACAACCTGATTCATATTCGTGAAGACAACGAGTGGAAAACGGCCTTCAATACCCAAACAGGCCACTATGAATACCTCGTCATGCCTTTTGGCCTCAGTAACACTCCAGCCGTCTTTCAAGACCTAATTAATGACGTCCTTTGTGAATTTCTGGGCTCCTTTGTAGTCGTCTACCAAGATGACATCCTGATCTATTCTCAGTCCCGTAAACAACATCGTGAACATGTACAACTAGTTCTTCGGAAACTCATCATCAAACTTGCCATCATCAACTCTACGCTAAATTAGAAAAATGCGAGTTCGAGGTTCCCACAGTCACATTTTTGGGGTATGTCATCTCTCCGGATGGATTCGCCATGGATCCCGTGAAGGTGCAGGCCATTCTCGACTGGGTTCGACCCTCGAATCTTAAAGCAATACAAAGGTTACTAGGGTTCGCTAACTATTATAGAAAATTTATCAGCTCCTTTTCTACTCTCGTTGCTCCTATAACAGCCTTGACCTGCAAGGGAGCTGACACAAAAAAATGGTCTCCAATTGCTATCTCTGCCTATGAAGATTTGAAACAGGCCTTTGTGTCAGCACATGTGCTTAGACATCCAAATCCTGACCTTCCATTTATCATTGAAGTGGATGCCTCTGATGTAGGTGTGGGAGCAGTGCTATCCCAAAAAGACTTGAAGGACCATCACCTTCATCTCTGTGCCTACTTAACTCGAAGATTTTCTTCTGCCAAGGGACATTACGATGTTGGCAATCGGAAGTTGCTGGCCGTCAAGTGGGCATTGGAGGAATGGCTCCACTGGCTTGAAGGTGCTAAATACGTAATCACAGTATATACAGACAACAAGAACCTATCCTACATAGAGTCTGCCAAAAGGTTAAATTCTAGGCAGGTGCGGTGGTCTCTCTGCTTCTCTGTCAGGCGCCGCCTGTGAGATCGGGACGGATGTCCCGCTGTGCTGCTCAGCGCTAGGCAACCAGACGCGTCACTTCCGCCCCGCTCGGCCACCCGGCTACAGCAGTGAAAGCGTTCCCGTTGCTAGGCAACGGGACGCTGCATTCAGGAAGCGCTACGGCGCTAATATGATGACAGCGCTGCAGCGCTGAAGTTGATTGGGCATCAGATGAATTTAAGCTTTCCATGGTCCCACCTCCAGTGCCAGAGTTTCAGGTCCTCCTGTCCTCCAGCGTTTCTAGTGTATTCCTGTGATTGCCCATTTCCTGACCTTTGCCCTTCTCCTGATTATTGCTGTTTGCCTGTGACCTTTGTGACCCGGATTGCCTTGACTACTCTTTGGATCTCCCTTTTGTACCTCGCTGTCAGAACGTTACCGACCCGGCTAGACTCATCACCCCTTCGGATTCTCCTTGTGTACCTGCATTGCCCGCACCATTGCCGAACCGGTCTGGCTGACATTCCTCTCGGGCTTCGCTACCTGACTCGTGGAAGGACCGCGACCTGCGTGTTCCCTGCAGCTGAGTCCATACCTCCTTGCGGGGGTCCCTGGTGAATACCAGGGGCACGTTAGACTCCGCACCTTCCTCCGAGTAGTGCCAACGATAGCAGGTACGCTATACTTAGTCGTGACATTCTCCCCTTTTCGCTTCGTTATCACCTACCGGCCTGGCTCAAAGACCTCAGAGCTGATGCCTTGTCTCACAGTTTTGTCTCTTCTCAAGCTCTAGTCTCTGAACCCTGTTCCATTGTTCCCCCTTCCTCTATTTTGATTGCCTTCACGCAGGAACTTAGTAAGACCCTTCAACAATTTCAACCACAGGCACCTCCTGAAACTCCAGCGGACAAACTCTTTGTGCCGGTACATCTTAGGAAGTCGGTCCTCTCAGAGTGTTATGACAACAAGACTTCTGGACATCCCGGTGTTACAAAGACCATCAAAATCCTTTCTCGTGTTGTCTGGTGGCCATCATTATCTGCGGATGTCAGAGAATATATTTTATCTTGCAATCTCTGTTCCAAAACAAGATTCCCCGGAAATCTCCTACTGGCTTATTGTTGCCCTTGCCTGTTTCAGTCAGACCATGGACCCACTTGTCCATGGACTTTATTGTCGACTTACCTCCATCTTTTGGGTGCAACACCATCTGGGTAACAGTGGATCAGTTCAGTAAAATGGCTCATTTTATCCCTTTGACTAAATTACCTTCTGCACGCATGCTGGCTTCATTATTCATCAAACATGTGTTTCGTCTCCATGGTCTTCCTGAAAATATTGTGTCCGATCGCGGGTCTCAGTTCATTGCAGCTTTTTGGAGATCGTTTTGCTCATTGCTAGGTATTAGTCTAAGCTTATCATCTGCCTACCATCCACAGTCTAACGGACAAACTGAAAGGGTGAATCAGTCCCTAGAACAATATATGCGATTGTATATATCAAAAAACCATGACAACTGGGTGGATCTTCTTCTATGGGCTGAGTTTGCCTACAATAATGCATGTCACTCCTCATCCCAGCACTCTCCTTTCTACTGCAACCTTGGGTATCATCCCAGAGCCAATTTGTTGTCTTCTTTGTCTGCTGATAAACCATCAGAATATAGGTCTACGGCCAGCCGACTTAGGAGGATCTGGAAGTTGGTACATCAGTCCTTACTTCGGGCCTCCTTTAGGTCCGAAGTTTTTGCTGACCTGCACCGTTCTGCCTGTTCTTCCAAGGTTGGAGATCTTGTGTGGTTATCTACTCGAAATATCAGACCTCGCCAACCGTGCAAGAAACTTGGACCCAAGTTTATCGGACCTTTTCCCATCCTGAAACAAATCAACCCAGTGTCGTTCAGACTGAAACTTCCAGAATCCTTAAGAATGCCCAACACATTCCACTGTTTCCACTGATTTTATGATAGGAGCTTAATGTCAAATAACAAGATCACAGCTGGGCCAACCAACTGGACTTAAGCTTGGGGGTTTGAGGTTGCAAAACTCTGATCATTTGCAGAAACTTGGTGTTGTCCTTAATTGTGGCTTGCCATTTAAAGGTCAGGTTTCAGCCATGATCGTGTTAGGAACCCCTCAAACCGGTACGGCAAAACCCAGAGTCTACTCTGAAAGTCTGGTGTTCACTGTTGCCCCTAGTGGTGGGGACAGATCTGGCTGCAGACAAACGGAGGGTCGTGAGATGTGTACTGGCTTGCGAAAAACCCAGGAACGGAGAGCTATGGCAGACCGTGTTTCCAGAGAACGAGCCGAGGTCAGAGGTCACTTACAGAAAGGGATAGTCAAGAACACGCCAAAGGGTTGGGGTCACGAGCAAGTCAGCAGAATCCGGGGTACAGGCCAAAAGATCAGGGACACAGGCGAGACGGCAAAATCCAGTAGACATGCAATGGGTCATACACGGGTAGTTAAAATTCCAAAGGCAATACACCACAGAGGCACAGGAGCAGGCTAGGCACAGGAGCACTGAGCTATTACCGGCAGGGAGGCTAAGCCCTCCCTGCCTTAAATACCAGTACCAGCGAATAGGAGCAGGCATCGCTATAGCCACAGGTGGCTGATTAACCCTAACTGGCCATATTGCGCACGCGTTCGGCTGGAGCTAATGCCGGGACGCGGCACTAACAGTAACAGCGTCCCGACCGTTGCCTAGGCAGCCGCCAGTACAACCCCCGGAAGTGACGTCCCAGTCGCCATAGTGACGGCCGGGAGGCATGCGAGAGGGTAGCGGCGGCTGGGCACCGCCACGGTTCGTGACAACGTGTCTGGGTTTTAATAGAAACATTTAGAAGCCATATCTCTTTTCATGCTGTAACAATATTGGAAATCACTTGCTTTGAAGTAGCTTCATTTCTTGTTTGGTAAAATCAACAATTATCTGCTGATTGAATACATTTTCAAAGAATTAGGATAGAAATTACATTCGTAATACAATTTATGCTTATTACTGAAAACCCTCCAGCTTTCTATACACAAAAAATAACCTCCGATTCTTAAATGCCGTGAACAGCAAAGACAAACACAGGATTTCTAGAGGGGGTTTCCTTGGCACCCCGCTAGTAGTCTAAGTGAGCATGACCAACCTCAGCCCATCTCCTTCAAATACACGGGCAATGCTGTGCGTGCTATTGTTAGGTGCTCGCAGCTCCCCCTCCACAAGCAGAGCAGTGTGAAGCAGGAAGTATCCATGCAGTCAGGATAAAGCCATGACTGAGCGGGATAGTCACCCAAAATCCAGACTGCTCCGCCAGAATCAGGACAATTAGTAGACTGTCCTGCTCTCTCCTAGCTGTTCTTGCAGCTTTCACTCCCTGCTGCTGCTCATGTCTTAACTCAGTTTCTACTTGTTTGGATCATGATATGTTGGGGCCCTGTTTGGAAAAAAGGATGGGTACATGAACTAAGGAAAGTATAGCAATGAGTGAAGCCTCTAGGCCTCCCTCCCCACAACTAGCCCGAAACTTAATTCAATAGCATCCACGTTTAATAATTAGACCTCCCTCCCTGCAACCAACCCAAAATAGAATTAATGTAAGTTACAATAACAGCCCAAAGCCACCCGAGCATTAAATAAGTAGTCCCTTCACCCTACCTTAAATGAGTAGGTATTACCACGACCCCACTGTTCAATTAAATAGCCCCCGCCATTAAATAAATTGTTTCAACTAATAAATTAATATCTCCTACCCACTATAATTAGCACCCACTCTCACCATTAAATAAATAGCCCAGCCTCCATCCGCATTAGAGTAAGTGCCTGCTCCCCCCCCTCCCCCTCCCCCACTCACACTTACCTTCTCCATCGGTGCTGTGTTGGAGAAGCAGACTCTTCTGCCTGCTTCTCTTATTTTCTGCACAGTGGGAGGGCACGCAGGTCATGTAGAGAATGAACCAGCCGGTCAGTAAGTTCCAGACCCCAGGGGCCCTTGGTGGTGTTTCCAGGAAATTGTACAGGTCACAAGTATACGGAGGAGGGGGTAGTTGTTGTGTTGTGTTTTTTTTTATGTATTGCTTTTGAATAATATACTGAAAATGTTTGTAATGTGGGACTTAGCCGACCAATAAGGCACAAGGGCTACTCAAAATGAATGGAAGGAGGCACATTGTGTTATGAAAATACACTCAGCTTCAAAGCATATAATGAATCATTCTAGGTTTTTATCAAGCAGAACTGACATTTTATGTACTGTACATGCCAAATTGTTTTTTCCTGTGTTTTGAGATAGTAAGGTTTAATGTGTTCTGTTGCAGATCCGGCAAGCTTATGATACAAGCAACAATGGCAATTTACAAAACAGCTGTTGAGAAGTTCCTGCCAACCCCTTCAAAATCTCATTATGTCTTTAACTTACGAGACTTCTCTCGGGTGGTCAGAGGAGTGTTATTGTGTCCATACACTCACCTACAGGTAATGTGGGATCTATGGATCTTATGTAATAAAATAATTCGTTTTAAAATACAAGAAGTCAACATATTCTTAGTATGAGACTGTGTGTGTGTCTGTGTGTTAAATAAATACATGATATTAATGATCAGTCAAAGACTAATAATGGCATAACAGTGTAAATCAGATATGCAGTTTGAAGGTACAACTGTAAAAACAAAGGGAGTGTTCTCCAATTGCCTGTTGTAGGAGACTAAGAAACAGGTAGCAGGAGGAGACTGAAAGCTTTAACCCACTTTATGCCTATTTTATTTGTGGCTGCCAGCTGAAATTGTGGGCCTAGTACACATGTAACAGACAGAGCCCCTACCTTCTCTCTCACCCCACCCCCATTGTCCCCAGGCCTATCTAATCCCTGCAGTAGTTAACTTACCTCATGATGTCATTAGCTATGTGATGTCATCAAGGAGCCTCTCTTTTGGGACTGGAGCAAATGGTGGCAGCCGTAGTGCCCCCCACATCTTGGGAGTGGAGGTGGACACACTGTCCGATGCAGCATCCTTTAATTCACTGCAGAGGTCCCCTTGCCCTAAAATATGTGTTTGGACCCAGGGTTGGTCGGGCCCCATAGTGCTGTGCTACACGTACCCCCCTGATGGCGGACCTGCTTGTAAGTGCATTTATACTTTTATTGTTTAACACAATGTGACAACACTTGGTCTATTGCAGGTTCTTCTTTTTAGCGCTCCAGCTACAATACACAAGGAGACGTTAAATACAGACTGAGTGGTGTACTAACAGTTGTTTTTTTTTATTATTAAACTTAATTCATTTTGACATATTTTATGTGTATTCCAGGACAATGATAAATTGATCCGACTTTGGATACATGAAGTTTACCGTGTATTTTACGACAGATTAATTGACCCCGAGGACAGGCAGATTTTCTTCAACATGGTAAAAGAGACAACGTCCAATTGCTTTAAGCAGAGTGTGGACAAGGTATGATGTATTATATACACGCAACACACTGTTGACTCACATTATTTTACCTTACGGGGAACTTTCTGAAAACTTTCTTAGACGCAGAGTATAGCCACTACTGATGTGTTGGGTGGGGAGCATTACTGCTGCTAATCTTTTAGGGATAAAACATAGTGGTTAGAACAAAACTACTGGTGGTTTGTGTAAAGACACACATAGCTTTTGTTAGTTTTATCGTTTTTAGGATTTTTTCAGGACTTGAGCTACATGAATGCCCATGAGAACTGATGAAATTTTGTAGTAGTCTAGGAAAATCACTAATTTCTTTTTTTGCATTTTTATTTTTAACTGTCATGTTTTCATTACGTTTGTCCAAACGTATACAAGAAAGAAAGGCCATAAAATAAAACAGACATGATATATTGTTATTACAATTCCAGGACATGTATCATAAGTACCAAGGAGTAGAGACAAGAAAAAAAAACAATGGGAAGAGTTAAGTAAAGTCACAGGGGCATAGTTATATTTATGATGTCAATATAATAGTTAGCTTGAGGCTTGGCTGCTAACTGCACACAGTGGTACAACTACTGTGGGTGCAGCGTTGGTGGATAACAGGCCTTGGGCTATACCTCCAGCTGGGTGCCTTTTGCTCTATACCGTTGCAGTTTATACAGAATAGTGGATTTCGTAGGACAGGTCTGGTGTAGTTCATGTCGGGCTGTAAGTTTTCTCCTGGACAAAACCATGTTTCAATGCAAGGGGTGCAAATTAGTTTATTTTTTTGCACACAAGTTAAATACTAGCTGTCTTTTCATGTAGCACACAAATACTCGATAGCTTTATTTTTGCACTGAAATTTAAAGTTGATCTAGGAAATGTCCTGCCCCAACTATAAATCTGTCCCCACATTTTAAATTTAGTTCCCCCTCCAACGCAACATGGTTTTGCCTAGGTGCAAAATTACTCATTTGCTTTACTTTCCCTAATGAATCAGGCCCAAGATATGTAAATTGTTGATTTGAGAAACAATAATTAGAGCGTATCAAAAAATATTTTAAGTAAGAATACGTTGAAAAAAAAAAGAATATAAAGGAGAAAGAGAAAAGGAGAGACTGTGTGGATTGGGCAAGAATTTGCATACCCCAAAGGGTGGGATTATAAGTGTAAGAAAGAATGGCGATATGAGGTGATAATCAGTGGGCTATCCAAGTAGCACAGGTAGGGGGTGGGGTAAAGTGGACACATTTATTGGCAGAGTGATTGGAGTTAGTGAGATAGAAGATTTTTTAAAATAATATTATGTGTTGTATTTTCCAGTGCTATATTACCGATAATGTAACCATAATATTTAAAGGATTTAGAAGAATTAAGTAGTATTTATACTATCCACATAATAATGAGTTGAAACGCAAATACTCATACATGGTTTTCAGAAGTATAATTATAGTATAGATTGTAATATCTAACATTTAGAAAATACATATTGCTTATAGCTATTGTGTGTGTGTTAATTAGTATATAAGCCACTTATGGCACAATTATAATCTATTGGATACATGTATTTATTGTATATAGCAGTAGTTTATGAAATTATTACTTTGAGGTATGTGGCAGTGAAGGTTTGAGCCTTCATCGGGACTTAAGATGATGGTTGCTTTATATAAAGGAGCACCTGATATCGTTACCATTATCAGAACTAAACACTTTTTAAAGGTTGGGCCATGCGGTGTTGCCGTTTTCCTAAACACACCAAACTTTCTACCACTAACCCAATTTAAGGACACTGCAGGGAACCTTTCAGCTCCTAAAATGGCTTATGACAGAAAATGGTCATGGTTGGTTGTTGAGCACTATGGTGAGAACAAGACGTTATGGTTATTTTGTGCCCATTCATTAATCATTATTGCTTCTCTATGGGCACAGTGGCTAATACCACATCACAGGGCACATCTTACAGCACAGTACATAACAAGGTTACAGATAATTTCTACTATTACAGCTCCTATCATAAAACATTAATTGTCTGGTTCTTGGAATGGTTGCATTATTCTGGACAAGTTAGACCACGATGTCTACATCCTGCATTGTATATACTCTTATATTCTGCTTGAGCAGCCTTTATATATGACAGTTGAGTAGCAGTTTCATATTTTTAAATCAGAGAATAATTTAACATTACATTGTGTGATAATTTGACTTCATAAATTATGGTCATAGGCTACCTGGTAGAAATGTATGAAATATGCAGGTCTAGTTAGAATCAATGCTAAATTACCTCTAGTTCCTTTGAAAACAATTGCTGATAAATTGACCTGCAGTTTTAATTTTGGAGAACATAGCAAAACATTAAGGTTCATTTACGAACTGAAATAATGCACAACGACAACGCAAATTCTCTTATGTGATGTCATGCGCCTACCTCTTTGCAACTGTACCTGTTTCTAAGAGGGACCTGGACAAAATAGTGGCTGCAAATGTTTGCTTCGGCTGATAGGAGTTCCGTGATTCAATGGTGTCCTTGCCAAGTGGGGATTAGGAGCAGGAGTACGCCTAGTTTGAACTGAAGTGTAAATGCAAGATTTTGTTTGGTGGGACAGGATTGTTTTAAATAAGATATAGTGGCAAGAGGATGTGCCCTTTTATGTGGTTGGGCGCACAGCGTTTGCCCCACCCCAAAAAAAAGATTTGATTTCTCCAGATCCTCTGTGGTCCCAGAGATTGATCTCAGTCCAACCCTTATAATGGGGGGCATTTTGTACCTTCCAGTTGCCTTTCTTCAGGAAATCCCATTTCTAGGTGCATTCTGACCAATGAAACAAAAAGCTTCAAACACAAAAAGTGACAAATGTAATGAAGGCAATCTCAATGTTATATCATGATTAATTTAAGACATACATGAAGTTTAACTGCACAGTGTTATAGGGCAGAAATAGAATAGTTTAAGTGAATAAAGGGAATGGTCCTAATGTGGCAGAAGGCTGGACTTTAATCTGTTTCTTTACTGCCTCCAGACCATCAGCCAACACACGAAACTAGCTGCAGATTACTTTTGCAGGGATGTTTCCAAAGACCACTGGGTTTGCACATTGAAATACACTTGGCTAACAAGTAGGAAGAAGTGTTACTGGTCCACATTTTTTGCTGATCATTAATTACTTTATTATTAAACTTTATTTATTTAGCAACACCATATTATGCTGCCGATGCAGAGAATATTAAAGCCATCACATCAATCCCTGCACATTATTTTGCCCTAATAAAGATTAGCAGAGTGAGTCAAGGAGGTATATGCAGTCATATATTAAAATAACGTTGTTCTGGGTATAAAGAGCAGACATCCCAAGTCAATCTTTAGAAGCTAACTTTAATATACAGTCAGGTCCATAAATATTGGGACATTGATACAATTCTCATATTTTGTGCTCTATACACCACCACAATAGATTTGAAATGAAACAAACAAGATGTGCTTTAACTGCAGACTTTCAGCTTTAATTTGAGGAAATTTACATCCAAATCAGGTAAACGGTGTAGTAATTGCAACGGTTTCTATATGTACCTCCCACTTTTTAAGGGACCAAAAGTAATGGGACAATCGACTCCAAAACTATTTCATGGACATGTGTGGGCTATTCCCTCATTATTTCATCATCAATTAAGCAGGTAAAAGATCTGGAGTTGATTCTAGGTGTGACATTTGCATTTGCAATCTGTTGCTGTCGACTCTCAATATGAGATCCAAAGAGCTGTCACTATCAGTGAAGCAAGCCATCATTAGGCTGAAAAATCAAAACAAACCCATCAGAGAGATAGCAAAAACATTAGGTGTGGCCAAATCAACTGTTTGGAACATTCTTAGAAAGAAAGAACGCACCGGAGAGCTCAGCAACACCAAAAGACCCAGAAGACCACGGAAAACAACTGTGGTGGATGACAGAAGAATTTTTTCCCTGGTTAAGAAAAACCCCTTCACAACAGTTGGCCAAATCAAGAACACTCTCCAGGAGGTAGGAGTATATGTGTCAAAGTCAACAATCAAGAGAAGACTTCTCAAGCGTGAATATAGAGAGTTCACCACACGATGTAAATCATTTGTGAGCCACAAAAACAGGAAGACCAGATTAGAGTTTGGCAAACAACATCTAAATAAACCATTACAGTTCTGGAACAACATCCTATGGACAGATGAGACAAATATCAACTTGTACCAGAGTGATGGGAAGAGAAGAGTATGGAGAAGGAAAGGAACTGCTCATGATCCAAAACATACCACCTCATCGGTGAAGCATGGTGGTGATAGTATCATGACGTGGGCATGTATGTCAGCCAATGGAACTGGTTCCCTTGTATTTATTGATGATGTGACTGCTGACAAAAGCAGCAGGATGAATTCTGAAGTGTTTCAGGCAATATTATCTGTTCATATTCAGTCAAATGCTGCAGAACTCATTGGACAGCGCTTCACAGTGCAGATGGACAATGACCCGAAGCATACTGCAAAAGCAACCAAAGAATTTTTTAAGGCTAACAAGTGGAATGTTATGCAATGGCCAAGTCAATCACCTGATTTGAATCCGATTGAGCATGCATTTCACTTGATGAAGACAAAACTGAAGGGAAAAAGCCCCAAGAATAAGCAGGAACTGAAGACATTTGCAGTAGAGGCCTGGCAGATCATCACTAGGGATGAAACCCAGCGTCTGGTGATGTCTATGCTTTCCAGACTTCAGGCTGTAATTGACTGCAAAGGATTTGCAAAAAAGTATTAAAAAGTGAAAGTTTTATGTAATATTGTTTAGTTTGTCCCACTACTTTGGTCCCTTAAAAAGTGGGAGGCACATATAGAAACCGTTGTACTTCCTACACTGTTCACCTGATTTGGATGTAAATTCCCTCAAATTAAAGCTGAAAATCTACAGTTAAAACACATCTTGTTTGTTTCATTTCTAATCTATTGTGGTGGTGTATAGAGCCTAAAATATGAGAATTGTGTAGATGTCCCAATATTTATGGACCTGACTGTACCTGGAAACAACTGTGTCACTATAACTAGTCCTCTAAATAACACAAGAACTGGTTCACTTTGTCTATAAATAGTGCAGTAAATGTGTCTAACTTTCTGAGGCTTCATTTAGGTGGTATTTAATATAGATAATATTTCATATGTTGGCTCACTATAAAAATGCTATGGACAGTTCATTGATGAGGATTAGTAACGCTCACTGTGATCTTTGTTTTCATTCCCCAGGTTCTAAGCCATCTGACTCCCACCGGAAAAGTGGTCGATGATAATATCCGAAGCCTCTTCTTTGGAGACTATTTTAAACATGACAGTGATGTTAAAGTATATGATGAAATCACAGATCTGAAACAGCTAACATCAGTCATGGAATACTACCTGGATGAGTACAATAATGTTAGCAAAGCACCAATGTCTTTGGTAATGTTTAAGTTTGCTATAGAACACATCTCAAGAATCTGTCGGGTGTTGAAACAGGACAACGGTCACCTGCTGCTGGTCGGGATAGGAGGAAGTGGGAGACAAAGCGCTACTAAACTGGCTACTTTCATGAACTCATTTGAGCTCTTTCAAATTGAGATAACAAAGAGCTACACCATCAATGAATGGCGGGACGATGTAAAGAAAGTCATGTGGCAAGCTGGGGTCGCAGGCAAAAACACAGTCTTCCTGTTCTGCGATAACCAAATCAAGGATGAGGTATTTGTAGAAGATATCAATATGTTGTTAAACACAGGTGATGTCCCAAATATCTTCCCGGCAGATGAAAAAGCAGACATAGTGGACAAAATGCAGTCCGTAGCGAGGACAGAAGGGAAAAAGATTGAAGCCAATCCCATGGCTATGTACAACTTCTTCATCGAGAGAGTCAAGGCCAATCTACACATAGTGCTGGGTAAGGACAACTAACTCAGAACGAGTCTAACACGTCATACATTGGGTCATGAAGCTATGGGTTTCCCGGGCTGAAAAATGTGCATGCGCAGTAAAACAAAGTGTAATATTCAGTGGAATGTAACATGCACCCGATGTCTGGATTGGGAGTGTGCAAGCCCAAGTTACTTACAGTTACTAACATTGTCAGTTTAATGGCGGCATTAAACTTGCCGCCACCAAAGCTGTGGTGTAAAGATAAGTTATGTGCTAATCATGCTGATCATCATCCTGTATTTACAAGTTAAAAAAAGTTAAACAAATAAAAAATATTTCAAAACATGCTCCTTCCGAACAGTTAGCAGGACCAGTGGTCTGGTTACCGCTAATCCAGGGGATAAAGAGCTTGGGGTTCCCCTGCTAACACCAGCACCAAGTTATGCCAGGCTGTTCTGGGTACACTCTAACATAAGCAGTGTCTCATAATGTCATAATGTGTGCCAGCCTAAAGAAGGTTGGTCCGCAAAACAATTTGTACCCCCACCCCCAGTGAAAACCATCCCCCTGCTGAATAGCACTGGGGCTCATTCCGACCCCACTTGGATATACATGTAGTTCCACAAACCTAATGAATAGTAAATAAACAGACCCAAGTATTATAATTCTTTATTAGAACTAAATATAAACCCAAACCCTTGTTTCCATCTTTATTTCACTCCTAACTCCATAGTTATCATGTTTTTTTCTGTCCTGTTATAATCCAAGAATAATCAAATAGGAGAGAACCTGCACCTAATACAGTTGCAAAGCGGAGGAATAGAAAGGGGACTGTCCATCAATAGCCAGTTAGAGCAGCTTGCATTTGAATAGCTGGAGCGTGAGAAAACCATTTGATTGGCTATTCGCATATAGTGCCATATGTCTATGAATGAACTTCATTGTGTTAATAAAATTCAGTGTATCAAAAGAACCGAAATACACATGCTAGTTGGCCATACTTTTATGCGTATGTTCGGGTAACAAAACTAAAAACTTTTAATCAGGCCCTATACATTCAGTATAACAATGACATTTCTGTCTAATTTCTCTGTAATTATCTTATTAGCAATGAGTCCTATTGGTGATGCCTTTCGCAATCGGCTGCGTATGTTTCCATCGTTGATCAACTGCTGTACCATTGATTGGTTCCAAACATGGCCGACTGATGCTTTACAAATGGTGGCCCACAAATTCTTGGAAGATGTGGATCTGGACGATGACGTTAGGAAAGAGTATGTCACATGTTTTGCAGATAATTACATTGCCCTTTATAACTGTGTTAAACATATACATATTTTCTTGTATATTTAAATTAACTTTGCAGTTTAATTAAAACAAGACAAATGTAATGAGAAAATTAAGGTTTAACATGATATTAAGTTGTGTGTTATGTTGTCTTCCTTCAGTAGCCAAATCCATTCTTTTTTCCCTTCAGCAATACAGTTATGTTGAATTTTAAGACAAATAGTAATTGCAACAAACCAGACTCTTAAAGGCACTCTAACCCTGTTTTCTATTTTGCAGTTGTATTTGTGTAATGTAACTATTATGTGAAAAATATCTGAAATAGTCATGTTGTGCATCATTATGTGGCTTCTATAAAGATGCTAATAAGCTAGCAGACCCTACCTTTCACACAATCGCCTATCTCCTCCCAAAGCCTTCTGTCACTTTTATTCAGTTACAATAATCCCCAGACAATTCAACATTTTGTGAGCATGACCTAGCGACAGGCAGATTAGAGACTACGGTGGCACAAATCACGTCATAATGCACAACAGTGGGCATGTATGATCTGAAATCACTGGGGTGTACTTTTTCATAATCTGGAGACTTGAGCAGCTGAACGTCCAATAAATGACAGACAGCAGGCAAGGAGGAAGTAGAAACAAACTCTTAAATTAGACCCTACAGAAAACTATATCTGCAAATATACATTCCTTTCTATTAGGCAAAATGAAGGAAATTGGTTTTGCAGGTTAAGGTGCTTTTAATATTCTGTATTGTATTCTGGATGCAGGGAACACTATATCCCTTTGGAATTATGTTTTTTTAGATTGTAAACATTATCAGTCAAAATCACAAAAGTCACAAAAAGAATGTTTTCCACTACTAAATATCTTTTTTTGGCCGAATCTTCATTCGTGCTAACTTCACAATTGTAGAAATGCAAGTTCCTGTCAAATGCACTATCATTATTTGTAGCAATAACTAAAGATTAATGATTTTAAGTACTGTTGTTTTTTGGTCACTAATTAAAAAAGTTGGAGAAAAAAATATCTTTTTTTAGTTTAGACATTAACATTCAATAAGGGCTTTTTCATCCATGTTAATCATTTCAAACACGATCTTATTTCCCGTCAGATTTTTTAGCAAACATTTTAAAAAAAACTTCAGTTGTGAATACAGCTTTATATGTTTGTGAAGATACCATTTTTTTTTTTAAACACTGAAGTTACCTGTGAGGATACCGGGGTTTTTAGAACCAAAGTTCCCAAGGTTACCATGCCCTATTAGGTTCAGGAATCACACAAGGAGGAGAACAAAAGATACAACATTATCTTTACTCTTTCTACAGTAACACAACAGAGTATATGAATGCACACTTTAAACAATAGGTCAGCAGATCACCAGTGTCAGTAGAAGTCTCAGCAAAGTTACCCACCCACCTTAGTCATGCCACAGTTCCTCAGACAAGAGTCTGTCAACAGGAGTTTCTGGGAGTCCTCGTATCTTGCTGTTCCCGGACGCTTGGTCAACTCTCCACCAGGGTGGTGCGGCTCCGGGTATCAATGTCACTCCTGTGGGCGCACCAATTTACCCAGAACTTTGTGAGTATCTCTCAATGGAGTGAGGTGATGACAGGTCCCCACAGCGATGATCACTAGGTCTGCTGGTTGAGCACAGAAACTCAACACCAGTCAGTGGCTCCTTATATCCATGGTCAAATTCCCACTGTGTTTTTCCCTCCCCCAAGCAAACCCCCGGGTCTCTCCTTTATTGGTGGGTGCTGGACCAGGGGGTTGGAGTGGGAGTGGAGATGAGTCAGCCTTCTACAGTGGCTCCCCTGCTGCGTTACTGCCACAATGTCTGGGCCAGTCCTGTGGAAGACAATGGGTAATCCTTGGCTTTCACCATCTCCAGATCTTAGCTAGCACCCAGTCTCTCCTGAAATTAACCTCTTCCATGCTTTTGGCAAGTGTCAGGGATTATAGCTGTCCCTCACTTCCTTTCCCTTCCTTGTTACTCCCCCATGTGTCAGCAATAAACTTTCCCCCTATCCACAAGGCAAAGTTGAAGAACTGGTCCTGGGGTGACAGTCTATGTAACCTTGCGAATTGACGGTCCGTTTGGAGATGTTATTTTGGCAGTGTGGCCTGGTCCCGTCACAGTGCTTGATTATGTTAAAGGACAACAAAGTAAAATGTATATTAGACTGTTTTTTTTTAACATAAACCATAAATACCCATAAAAGTTTTAAGATCTTGTCAGAAGGATTTGAAAATGACCATTTTGCTTGGAGTGACAATATGCCACCTATATGCTGATCAGAAAGTACCAGTTAGTGGTTGAAATTTATTTATTTTTTTTGCATTTCACTAATAAGTTTTACAAATTAGTTCAAATATCTTAAAAATCCTCTTTTTCTTTTCCATCACGTTCTGTGACATCAGTAAATGAATCCATCGTCAATGGCTCATTTTTACCTCTAGTTTTACTAAATAAAATTAATCTGACGGTGAAAGTTATCAGCCTCAATGTCACTTGTAGGATTTTCTTTTGACTTTTAGATATATATTAAAATAAAAAGTTTCTGTTTATTTTAAGATAATGCAATTTGGTAACATGAGAGTGACTTCTTTATATAAGTTTGTTCTCTCCTGAAAGATTTCCCAGAAATAAGACATACTGCCACCCTGTGATTTGTATGTTTTACTTATATAATCTTTCCACCCCATTGGGTTCTAGAGAGCCACGGGCTGATTTGGGATGGTGGGAGCTCTAAAACTTCAATACCTCAAAGTTAAAACATCTGGGGGTAAATGTATCAAGCTGAGAGTTTTCCAGCGGGTTTGAAAAACCAATCAGATTCTAGCTGTCATTTATGTAGTACATTCTACAAAATGATAGCTAGAATCTGATTGGTTGCTATAGGCAACATCTCCACTTTTCAAACCTGCTGGAAACCTCTCAGCTTGATACATTTACCCCCTGATTTATAAAGACCCAGCTCAGGAGAGGGTTATTAATATACATATATTTCTGTGTACCAAATGTCTTAGGGTGGTTTCCATGTGCAAGTATTTCCAGGAAAGTGTGAAAGAGCTGTCAGACAGCTACTACAGCACTCTGCGTAGGCACAACTATGTCACCCCAACATCATACTTGGAGCTGATCCTTACATTCAAGACCTTACTGAACAGCAAAAGACACGAGGTAGACACCATGAGAAACCGCTATCTTGTTGGCTTGGAGAAACTAAACTTTGCAGCATCACAAGTAAGTATCCAATCAAGTGAGGCTTATTGTGCATCAATAATTCTGCGGTTTTAACAGAATTTATATATCTAGCATACTTAGTCCTTGATTGATATTTATGCTAATTAAATAACCTGCTAATCTCCATAGTTTTTTGTAACCTCAAAAATATTGGTTTCTTAATCCTGTTAGCCGGGATATTATCATAATATCTCTAGGGAAGGGATTCAGTTATTCGCAAAGTGTCTCACGGACATTCCGGAGACACTTCACGGCGGAGATTTTAACAGAAATCTCCGCTCATTTTTCCACGTGCCCAACAGAGGTGCAGAGATTTTTACCATAGTAACGGTAAAAATGTGCAGCCGCGATGTTCTGAGAAACAGCGCAGATAATTGAATCTGCCCCCATGTGTAGGCTATAAATAAACTTTGGTGGGTTGTGGCTGCTATCTCTTTGTCTGCTCATTTTAGGGCCTGACCATACCACCAGTGCTGTCCTATCTCATCTCCATTGATGTTGCACATATCCTTTGTAACTAGGCCATGCTCCCATACTATTTTATTGATTATCTCACCTCATTAAGATTAACAGGATATTTTGGGTCGGAGATAAAGTTATTTGGGAGAAGAGAAGGGAAACAAGGTCATCTCTACTGAATTGTGAGCTGTGGAAGCCAACTTACCAGCACCAGTATAGAAACTATCAAAAATCCTATATCAATATAATATTTTCAAACATTCATACCATAATATTTTCATTATATAAATACTATGGCGAATTAGTGTTACAGAGGCTTTAGGATACTTTACTAGAGCCTAATAGCTGGCTTCAGTTGTTCAAGGAGTGAATGGTGGTGCACGGTGACTGCACAATCCCTATGCTATAGTGTTTATTTAATGGTTCTCTCTGAGCATTAATGTGCATTGCCCAGATAGCTTGATCTGTTTATTATTTCCCTCTTTTCTCTCTTTTTCTCTGCCATTTGAAAACAAATATAAAAAAACTATTTTAATGTGTAATTCAGTGGCGGATCCAGGGGGGGCGATCGGGGCGATCGCCCCCCCTAGCAGACACTTGCTGCCGACGGCTGCACAGTATGTGCAGGTCCGTCCAGCCGTGACAGGCAGGGACAGTGTGCTGCCCGGCTGCTCTGATTGTGTTTTAAAACACAATCCGAGCAGCCGGGCAGCACACTGTCCCTGCCTGTCACGGCTGGACGGACCTGCACATAGTAAGCGGCCGTCGGCAGCCTAAGATGTTAGAAAGGGGCGGGGCCTAAATCGCCCCCCCCTAAATCGCTTCGGGTACACCAGTTTTCTAGATCCGCCCCTGGTGTAATTTAATGTGTAATTACAGTATGAAGTATGAGTGAGAGGTGGAGTGTATTTGTTATATAGTGCTCTTATCTGCCTCTAATAAGATTTAATGATTCCCATTGTAGTTGTGTCTGTTGAGTCTTCCATTTGCTAATTACTGCTGCACTTCATGTAATTTGTATTAGGTGTCAGTGATGCAGAAAGAGCTCACTGCGCTTCAACCAGAATTGATTAAAACTTCAGCTGAAACGGAGAAGATGATGATTAAAATAGAAAAGGAGACGGTGGACGTTGACGCTAAAAGAGAACTAGTGGCTGCCGATGAGAGGGTGGCTAATGAAGCGGCCGCTGCTTCAAAAGCAATTAAGGTAACCCCATAGTCACAGATGGCCACAAATCTAATATATCAGTAATGGAGCTTTTCCAGTTATACCAAATAATGTCAATAATCTTGATAATTTTGAATATGAGGGCAGATCATGACCAATATTCCTATTTGTTCCACTTTTTTACACATCATTTTAAGTATATTAAGATCTATATCATTATTAGATATCATTATAACTTAGCATGACTTTCTAACTACGGAACTGTTGGATTTCTTATGAAGGAATGCATCAATTTGTAAACTGTCATATAATGTGCCGTTGTGAATGTAAATCCTGCTGTGTTCCTTCCGAATGTGCCGTTTTGACAATTCATTTTGAATTTGAAAACAAACACACAAACACGCTGAAGAACGTAGCTGCAGCAATGCCTGAATACGTGTGGAAAGCACAATATAAATCATTCTGCGCACAGAATAGCTGAGACACTTTGTAGAAGGAGCAATCTGTGCAGAAGAAGGTAGCAGATGATTAGATGCGAGCCAGGAAATATGTCATGTAGCTCACATCCAATCGTTTGTCATCCCATTTGACAACACCGTTTTTTTTTTTTAAATCTCTTCATTTGTAAAAGTTGTAAAGTAACATAAAGATGAAAACAGGTATAGCAATGCACAAAGTTGTACAGTTAAGGTACATACAGCACAATTAACACAGACTGGAGAGACATAACAGGCCATCAACATAGGAAAATATTCCAAACTAGTCCAGTGATCTGGTGCGATACAAAAAGCCACAAATGGCCCGCGGCCCGTGCCTAAGCCTTGAGGCTGTTACCATGTTACAATTACATGGATGGGGAATCCCCATCCATATAATTGTAACATGGAGGATTTGTCAGGGGGGGGTTTCCTCCGCCCCCGGAAAAAAAATAAAAATCTACAGACATGCGCGGCAGCGCCGTTTCGGCTGCACTGTAGTATACAGCAGCCGCGGCGCTGTCAAAGAAGCGTCCGCGGCGGTGCTGTATACTACAGTAGGGTACTTGTAGGGTACTTTTTAGTGGGGGGGGGTTACTGGAGACCCAGAAACCCCCCCTGCGTGCGCCACTGGGGGATGTAGGATATATTAGGAAGGGAGCGTGTCAGTGGGGGTAAGGGATGGGAGAGGGATTGTGGTAGCTAAGGAGTGGTTTTACAGCATACTTGACTACTTTCACATGCTAAAATCCAGGAGATCCCGGACAGGGGGTGTGACCGGAGGGTGTGAGTGGGCGGGACAGAGGGAATAGCGCCTTTCTGGCCCCGCCCACTGCGACAAAGACGTCATTTTGTTGCGGGGACAGGGTCAAAATGATGCGATTCACCTCAAATCGTGTTATTTTGACTAACAACTTATGGGATACGGGATACTTACCTGCTCTCCCGGGAGACCTACCTGAATTTTGGGAGTCTCTCAGACATTCAGGAGTGTTTGGCAAGTATTTTTACAGTATGCGGAGCAGGGTGGTTGAGTGGTGTGAATACCAGGCGTCCCAAATTTTATGAAAGAAGGCCATCTTGTTGTTTGGGAGACTCCATCCGGGATATGAACCAGATGTGGTTAATTATCTCTTGACACAATGGGGAGGCTGTTTTTTCCAGTTACGGGCTATTTGAAACTTCGCTGCGCAGGAGATATGAAGAATCAATTTGCCTGTGTCTTTTTCAATGCAGGGGATGGGGGCACATAAGAGAAAGTTTGCGGGAGTCAGAGAAAAAGAGATTTTGGTGAATTGCGTCATTACATGTGGCGTACTGATCGCTATCGCACGGTAAACCAAATTTTAATTAATTAAGCCGACTTCATCCAATTATTTGACTTCCACACTTGTAAGCCATGCTGGTTTCCTGGCCAGGGGGAAAAAGAGGATGGTCCCAAATTGGGGTGAGGGGAGAAGGGTGTTCTGACAGGCGGAGAGCCTTGTTCGTAGAGTCCCAGACAGAAAGCGTAAGTCGAACCGCAGGGACCGTGATAGTCGTTGGTGGGCGGTGCCGCTTAGGGAGCCAGGGCAAGAATTCCAGTGAGCTGGCTGCAATCATGTCATTTTCAAGGTCGACCCACCTTTTAGAGCATGGGGCGATGTGCCAGGACATCATTTGGCTGAGATGGGCGGCTTAGTAGTTCCTGCGGAACAGGGGCAGTCCCAGGCTGACAGATATGGAGGGTCTGGGGAGCAGATTGCGACGAATCCTAGTTCTGCGGTCGTTCCAGATAAACCTAGTGCACGAAGCTTGTATGGTTGTGAGAGTTCGAGGCGGCCCCTGTACAGCTAGAGTGTGAAATAGGTATAAAAATTTAGGTAGCACCGACATCTTGATGGTGTTGATTCTACCCACCCATGAGATGAAATGTTTCTGCCAGTGTAAGAGGTCTAGGCCAATTTTGTGTATCAGGTGTAGAAAATTGGCTTTGTATAAGAGGTCACATGACTTCGTAATCTTGACCCCGTGGTACATTAGCAAGTCCGTCTTCCACTGGAAGTTAAAATTGAGCTTAAGCAGCTTTTTGAGGGGGCCAGGTAAATGGAAAGGCAGTGCCTCAGACTTACTATTGTTGATCTTGTATCCCGAGACCGGCCCGAAATCAGACAACTCCTGGAACAAGTGCGGAACTGAGACAAAGGGCTTGGTGAGGGATAGCACATCGTCTGCAAACAGGTAGATTTTGTACTCAGAAGCCATGGTGGTTATATGTCACACGCCGCTCTCCTGCGGCTGCCACCCGGTAACCTGAGCATCTACTAATTTCCAGCTTCCCCATTTTCTCCTCCGGCTGTTAGGTCGGCAACAGCTCTGCGCATGCGCGAGTGATCTTCTCACCTGTTTTCACCTGCCCTGCTCACCCATTGGTTGCCTCTCATTTATAAGGTCTCTCCCAGCACCTATTAGTGCTGGTTCTTCTCGTCAGACTCCTGGCCTGGAAGCAGCTCATGCACCCCCTCTTGGATTTCATCTCTCCAAGGGTGCTGCCGCAGACCATCGCTTACCTGCTTCACTCATCTGTGGTAACTACTGTAGATCACTGTTCTCTTCTCTTCAAGCGTGCTGTCGCGGATCACCTATTACCTGCGCCACTAGTTAGTGGTAACTACTGCAGATCACTGTTCTCTTCTCTCCAAGTATGCTGCTGCAAATCATCTATTACCTGCACCACTCATTAGTGGTAACTACTGCAGATCATCGCTCTCATCTCTCCAAGTATGCTGCTGCAAATCACCTATTACCTGCACCACTCATTAGTGGTAACTGCTACAGATCATTGCCCCAAGTGTGCAGCCGCAGATTATCGCTTACCTGCTCCACTTACTTAGTGGTAACTACCGCAGACCATCTCATCTATCTCTCTACGAACTATCGCAGAGCATCGCTCGGCACTCCCACTCAGTAGTGGCTACCTAGTGCCTATCTTCTTCTCTGTACTCTGTTCTCTATCACTGCTCACTGGGAACTCCCCTAGAGGGTCGCGACCTGCAGGGTGGAAGCTGCAAAGCCCAAATTCCCTTGCGGGTATCCCTGGTGAATACCTTCCACTTTGTTAGCTTCCGCACCTCTGGGTGAAGTACCACCAATCCCAGCTGAGACCAGAAGGATCCCACTCATCCTAGTGAATCCTGACATTATGCCAGAGATAGAAGCATTAGTACGGATCCTGCAAGCCGGAGGCTCTATGACTTGAAGAGCAGGGGAAAAAGAGGGCAGCCCTATCTGGTACCATTAGCTAAGGTAAAAAGGGGGGACTCCATTTCATTGGTGAGGAACGAGGCGGAGGGGTTGCGATAAAGAGCGCCGATAGCCTTCAAAACCCTGTTTTTATAAGACTATGCGCATATGGCTTTTTCTGAAGGAATGGTCTGACCCCATTAACACTTTCTTACATCATGTCTTGTAGAAATATATGGCAGTGACATAGACGGATTTTTTTATACATCATAGTAGAGATGGAGGATCGCAGCCCTGCTCAACGCCCTGCGCCCTGTCCGGCTTTTGCCAGATTTTAAATTACGGACAAGTTTGTTTCTATCTGCCGCGTATTACTGGCGTGGAAGGCAAGGGAGCGCTACAAGCGTATCAGCCTAGGGTGGCCGGAACCCTTAATCACACCCCGGCAGGGACTGATATGAATAATTAAATATTCTCTGTACAGAGCTGTGTAATAAAGTGTATTACATAAAGTGTATATATATAAAAATAAATTTAGAGATAATATAGGAGCGATCTAATTAAATCTCTAGTGAAAAAAACCCAGTTTAAGAAAATAGAGGCACTGAAAGTAATTAAAGACATTCATTTTCTGCCTCTATAACTCCCTCAGAACTTGAGTCAGGTATCTTTATGCAGTAACTTTATATTTCACTGCATTTTTTTCATTATCATCTGTATTGTTTTGTTGGGAACAAGATTTCTAATATTATGTAAAAGCCTTAAATTCTATTTATATATATATTCTTGAAAACCTCTTAAAATGCATAGCGGGGAAGCTCCCCTCAACTCACACCACACCGTAGCAACCTTTAGCACCATCCCAATAAAGACACGGACACCAAATTAAAGTTGGAATAAATGAATAGGATTTATTAACATTCTAAATTTTACCTAAATAGAAGCTAAATGGGACTGTAAGGCGGACGAGAGCAGGGCAGTCAGCAACAGCAAAACCAATAAAGGTGGAAAGGTCAGACCATAGTACCACCAACCCAGGATCATACTTTATCTATTGGCCGGTGCTAAAAATCTAGTCCAACGGCAAGACTACGCCCCCCCTTATAACCGCCAGTATAGATCTGAAAATACCGGCCTATGGTCCTCCTCAAAGGCGGACCAACCATACGATTACACCATGAACAAAAGGGGGGTAGTGACCTATGACAAGATCAACCGAGCACCATATGCACACTTACCGACTGCACTGCTCTCCTACCTGGTCTAAATCTCATGAACTTCATCTGACCACCTACCAAATTCAACTTGAAGGGAAGGAGGAAGGAATCCAGAAGCAGGAACACTCTGAGTCATGCACAAGCTGGCTTATAACTGTGTAAAGGTACCATCCCATTTCAGCCCCTATTGGCTGACACTCTGAGGAAGCCACATATGATTTGTGAATCATCAAGTCACTCACCCGCATGATTTTAGCTTCGTTTTGTCTAAAGGCCACACTTCTCTTTTACAGCTATATGTATCAGAAATCTACTTCCCTTCTCATCATTCTACCAGAATACTGCTGCAAAGTTGTTTTCCACATTAAAGTCTAGTGCCACGTTTATTTTGCAGTCTGGAAACATGTGAATTCCATGCATCTACTTTATCTCTAAATGGCCTGATTTTCTGTCTTTCCCTTTCATTAAAGCACAACAGCTATAGCCCATTCACACATAATTGTCTGCGTCACACCAGGATTTAATGTACATGGCCACAAGTGGAGATGTTCACATTGGAGAAATTGGAGTATATTTTTGAAGTGCCACATAAAATAATAATAAAAATAATTTAAATTTGACATGTTCCTTTTAGTGTTATAAAATGTACATGGAAACAAGTTTCTGGCCAGCAGGCAATCACTTTGTAAAGAACACCCATCTCTAATGTTACATACCCATTCCGTCTTTTAAGATCCCTACATAGTTATAGCCCAAAGCTGGATGGGGCTGCAAATTAAATCCAGAACTCGTTTCAGTCTTATGCCTCCAGCAGAGAGTTGTCTTTGTATTTCATCCGCACGGTGATCTTTTCATAATGATCAATGTCAGACAACCTTATTGGGATACATGAACAGACATTGTAAGAAGAGAGACTTACATCCTTTCTAGATATCAAATTATGACAGCTTCTCTGTAATTTACTGCAAAAGGCCATTACTGCAGAAACTCAGGCAGCCACTGTCACTAGTGTCAGCCAGAGAACCAAAGGCTAATGTTTATTTAATAGACGCCATTCTTCTCCTAAAATTAATGTGAATTATACATAAAAGTGTAACCTATTCTGTTCTTGTCAGATTATTATGTCTTAAAAAAGAGCGTATTGTTCTATGACCTTTCTGTGGAAATATTAATTGACCTGATTTCAAATGCACTTTTGCATAAACTCTCTTTAAATTTACTATGTTGAATATAATATGAATAAATTAGTTCTATGTTTCTGGAGAATCATTCAAGTTTTCTTGATATTTGTACAGGGCACCAGTGGTAGATTTATAAAAGGGCCACATAGGCACTAGGGTGGCATGAACTCAGGCGCGGGTTGGGATGCTGCAGGCAGGGGGGCACACAGGCGGCCGCATCTCATTACAGGGGATGCGGCCACGTCAATGATGACGCGGCCGCACCCCCTGTCATGTGATGCGGCCGCCTGTGCGCTGACGCGAGATGCGGCCGCAGAAAAAAATCAGAAGAAATTGCATCGGGGGGTGGCCGGCCGATCTACCCCCCGGCCCTAAAAGCGCAAAATCTGAGCGGCCCGGGGGGGCGATGCCCCCCTGCCTCCCGGCCCAGCCCGCCCCTGCATGAACTGGAGGGGGATATTGGTCAGAACAGACATTAAAATACTGGAAACCATTCCCTGCATTGAAGGGAGATAGGAGGACTAAATAGAACAGTTCCATCTTCCTTCTTAGTGAGCCGCCACAATTGTAAATAGGCTGCAATTGTTTAGGTCACCTCTGCAACATGTATAGTGACACACAAGTATTTTTATAAGGAATATACATTGCACTGATGAAGGGGAACTATAACAGGAAGACAGACTTCATCATTTTAGGCTTTGGCACGCGTGAATTGTGGATTGGTGGAAAATAAAGCTTTACCCATGACGTGCGGGAATAAAAGGTTATAAGGTCGTGGTACAGAAAAGTGGTCTAATGTAACAAGCAAGTAAAATCAAGCCCTAATGATGGCTCTAGTTGTACTGCTACCAATAAGTTAGTATATGACTCTGAATATACTATGTGTTGTGTTTATAGGTTATTATTTAGTGGTACCATACAAGTATTCATATAATTTGGACACTGGGTGAAACTGATGTTTTGTTATTTTACTGCATTAGATCAAGGCAGCTCGAACTCCTATTAAATGCAAATATCTGAAGAAATGTGCAGAGTATTTGGTACTCATTATATTGAATATTTTACAGAAAAATAACATTAACATAATAATTCCACCTTTACATAAATCTGTATATCTAGAAACGAATATATGTCTTCTGACAACATTGTGATTAGGTTTTCCACTCTTTGACATTGCAGTGTATTTCAATGTAAATACAATGTATTTTATTTGTAATGTTATTATATCTTTGCAGGATGAATGTGAAGGAGACCTAGCTGAGGCCATGCCCGCCCTGGAAGCAGCAATATCAGCTCTTGACACGCTGAACCCATCTGACATCTCACTAGTGAAATCCATGCAGAGTCCCCCAGCTCCCGTGAAGCTGGTCATGGAGAGTATCTGTGTAATGAAAGGCATAAGACCAGACAGGAGGCCTGACCCAAGTGGATCAGGTGAAAGATGAATATGTGTCCTGCATGACTAAGTGTATTCTGCTAACTAGTGACAGCTCTTAAGCAGTATCTTTTGGCTAGTGCATAAAGTATACGTCGCAATCTGGTGGTAAATATGTAGCACAGTTCTGATAGCTGGGATATAAAAACAACAAGTAGTTCCCCTTATCTGGTACTAATTACATAGTGTCATGACCTCACTGCTGGTAATAAAGGGGCCAATACCCTACAGTACAAATGAATAAACGAAGAAGGGTACCAGCATTAAAAATACTTGCAGCAAAATAGGTAATTGAAGACTACAAATATTAGCGTCAAATAAAATAAATACTCCAACAATGATTAAATGTAATATAATATAACAAGTTACATACTAAGTCCATAAAAACACTACCATTATTTCAATAAAAAATATTAAATAGCATATTAAAATAACGCACAAATGTCCTGACCCATGCAATGCAGGAAATTATTATATTTCAATATTCGTATAACTTGGCTAATCAGATATAGGAAAAGAATTAATGTCTCACTTTTAGTAATTCGGTGGAGGTGGATAATGTAAGGCTGAATGTAAAGAATCAGATTGGGTAAATAACTGGCAACTGTCCATTTTTAACTCATAATACAATGGAGAAAAACAGAATCCAAATGCTGTTACTCAAGAAAAAAAAAGTGTTTGCAAGAGTGTAAGGAATAACTTTCCACAAGTACTCATGTAGGTAGGGAGGTGAACACGATTGCCTGCCTCAGTGCCACACCCCACGGCCATGAGCTCTGTGGGCGCACAGTTACAGTTATGCTCTCACACCCAGTAGACTACTCCTACCATGCTGAATGGCAGATGGCGTTGGCAATTCACCAGTCAGAGTGTCGCAAGGACCTCACACACTTATTGGTGGATGGTGCAAGAAAGCTGTGTACTGGGTATGACATCATCCCAGAGTGCACCGAGAAACAGTACGAGGTAAGTAAATCAGTTGGGTAACCACCAGAGAGCTCAGGTCTGATTTTGTCACCAACAGAGATTAGGGGGTTTAGTCCCTCTGGGAGGCTCAGGCTGCAGACAGGGTTAACGCTCCACACTTCACTACAAACAGATCACAGGTGGAGCACCTGGGTGTGATTTAGCCAATTAGTGCTGGGAAGGAAGCTTAAATAGCCGGACCTGTCTTGTGGGTGGGGTGACTGACACCAGCCAGTGGCTAGTGAGGGGACTGTGGGCCTGATTCATTAAGGATCTTAACTTGAGAAACTTCTTATTTCAGTCTCCTGGACAAAACCATATTACAATGCAAGGGGTGCAAATTAGCATTCTGTTTTGCACATAAGTTAAATACTGACTGTTTTTTCATGTAACACACAAATACTTGATAGCTTATTTGTACACTGAAATTTAAAGTTGATATTTGTGTGCTACATGACAAAACAGTCAGTATTTAACTTATGTGCAAAACAGCATAATAATTTGCACCCCTTGCATTGTAACATAGTTCTGTCCAGTAGACTGAAATAAGAAGTTTCTCAAGTTAAGATCCTTAATGAATCAGGCCCTGTGTGTCTAGCTAGCAGCAGGGTTGCATGGAACTGTAAATACTTTGGATTGTTTCTGCGAATTGCTGGAACTACAAGAGTTGCTGTTTCCACCATCCTGACATTTCCTGAATAGACTGCGGCAAAGTGGCTCAGCATCATTCGTTTGGCGTGCTTTTCACTATATATATATATATATATATATATATATATATATATATATATACACATATGCATAGTCCTTTAGATCATTTAGACCAATACCAGTCTGTAGGTTCAACACCATTTTATGAGTATTGATTGCAGGTAACAGAAATTTGTCAGTTTCCTCTTCATGTATATTGACTTTAAAGTCATTGATTGTGTCTGAATTACAGTTGACATTATTGTTTTCTTTCTTTACCAGGTAAAATGGTGGAAGACTTCTGGGGGCCATCTAAAAAAGTTCTTGGTGACTTGAAGTTTCTCGAGAGTTTGAAAATCTTTGATAAAGATAACATCAATCCTGCATTTATGAAGAAAATTCGAGATAAATTCATCAACAATGAAGATTTTCAGCCTTCTGTGATAAAGAATGTGTCCTCCGCTTGCGAAGGTCTATGCAAGTGGGTGAGAGCCATGGAGGTGTATGATCGTGTGGCAAAAGTGGTTGCTCCAAAACGTGAACGTCTTAAAGAAGCAGAGGGCAAACTGTTTATACAAATGCAGCAGCTGAACACCAAGCGAGCAGAACTAAAGGCAGTGGAGGACCGTTTACAAGCTTTGAACGATGAGTTCACTGCTATGAATAACAAGAAGGAAGAGCTAGAGAAAAACATAGAGATCTGTTCTCAGAAGCTAATACGTGCTGAGAAACTGATCAGTGGCCTTGGAGGGGAAAAGGATAGATGGACAGAAGCAGCACGATTACTAGGGATAACGTACACAAACCTTACTGGGGATGTCCTTCTGTCTTCTGGAACTGTGGCCTACCTAGGTTCTTTCACAGTAGACTACCGTCAACGGTGTCAAAGCAGGTGGCATGCTTTATGCATAGAAAAGAAAATACCTTGCTCAAATAATTTCGTCTTGAGTACCACCCTAGGTGAGCCTGTTAAAATCCGTGATTGGCAAATAGCTGGTTTACCAGTTGATTCTTTCTCAATAGACAATGGTATTATTGTCTCAAACTCAAGGAGATGGGCTTTGATGATTGATCCTCAAGGGCAGGCCAACAAGTGGATAAAAAATATGGAGAAAGCAAACAAACTCTCTGTCATCAAGTTGTCAGATTCAACATATATAAGAACTTTAGAAAATGCAATACAGTTCGGAAGTCCAGTTTTGCTTGAGAATATTGGAGAAGAAATAGATGCTGTTTTGGAACCACTATTATTAAAACAAATATTTAAACAACAAGGGGTCGATTATATCCGACTGGGTGAAAACATTATAGAATACTCCAAAGATTTTAGACTTTATATGACCACTCGATTAAGAAATCCCCATTATCTTCCAGAAGTGGCTGTAAAGGTGTGTCTTCTAAACTTTATGATTACACCTTTGGGCCTTCAAGATCAACTTCTTGGCATTGTAGCTGCAAAAGAAAAGCCAGAACTAGAAGAAAAAAAGAACCAACTCATCATTGAAAGTGCAGAAAACAAAAAGCAACTGAAAGGGATTGAAGACAAAATTCTAGAAGTACTTTCGTCCTCAAAAGGAAACATCTTAGAAGACGAGACTGCTATCAAAGTGTTGTCCTCATCAAAAGTGCTGTCTGAAGAAATTTCAGAGAAACAGCAAATTGCTTCTGCCACAGAGAAAGAAATTGATGAAACGCGATTGGGATACAAGCCGGTGGCCATTCATTCCTCCATTATATTTTTCTGCATTTCTGATTTGGCCAATATTGAACCAATGTACCAGTATTCCTTGACTTGGTTTATTAACCTTTATGTCCACTCGCTTGCACATAGTGAAAAGAGTGAAGACCTTCAAACAAGAATATCAAATATAATAAATCATTTTACAAGAAGTATATACAACAATGTGTGCAGGTCCTTGTTTGAAAAAGACAAACTTTTATTTTCGCTTCTTCTGACAATCGGCATTATGAAAGGAGAAGACAAAATAAATGATGAAATCTGGCGTTTCCTCTTGACCGGTGGAGTGGCACTCGACAACCCTTTCCCAAATCCATGTCCTGACTGGTTGTCTGATAAATCTTGGGCTGAAATTGTACGTGCCTCCAATCTCCAACCACTTCATGGCTTTATGGATCATGTTAAAAACAATATTTCAAAATGGAAGATGATTTATGACTCCCTAAATCCCCAAAACAAAACTTTACCAGATGAATGGCAAGAATTAAAAGGAATAAATCGCATGGTTATACTCAGATGTCTACGACCTGACAAAATGGTCCCAGCAGTTCAGGAATTCATTACTGAAAACATGGGCAAAGCGTATATTGAGCCACCAACGTTTGACCTTGCAGGAAGCTATAATGATTCCAACTGCTGTGCACCATTGATTTTTGTGTTATCTCCCGGCGCTGATCCTATGGCAGGTAAAAATCATTCATCATCTCCTTCCTTGGCCTAAAAGTAATTGCGTAGGTAAATTAAAGAGCAGTATAGTCTTAAGCCTTATGCTTTATAAATAAACTGTGAATATACTGTGGTCCATTGACTATCTAGAGACTACCGGAGCATAGATCTCTTACATTGTAAATTTGCTGTGTCAAAATGTAGTCGATACCAAGGTTTTAGGTTGCCAAAAATTAGCAGATCCATCTGCTCAGCTAGAGCACCATTAACACCAGAACTATGTCATTTTTTACCACTCTTGTGTATTTCTAAATTGGACAGATTAAATCCTAAAATTCCCAATTAGTGCAGTCAACCAATTGTTATTGGTTATTATGTTTATCAGATGTAGGGTTCCTGTCAAAGGTTGATAGAGGTTGCCGGTTGTCTTTGGTTCACACAAAGCAATCTGTGACTATGTTGGACTATGTTGCAATAAAACTTACAAGTTGTCTGTCTGTATTGTGTATATTGCCGGCACAAGGATCTGATACAATTTCTACCTCAATATTTTGTCAGTCACACCAATTAAGATTACAGATGAGCCACCACCGTTATCCTCAATGTTAGATCCCTATGCTTTTAAACTTATTACATGGCACAAACATAGATTTATCTTGCTTTAGCATTTTGCTATTGATTTATTTATTAACATGTGGAGAACATACAAACTGCACACAGATAGGGCCCTGGTTGGAATTGAACTCACATATTTGGTATCACTATACTTTAGAGAACTAGACAATTGTTGGAGTAACTCTCTGCACTTAAAGTAACTGCAAGAAGAATTATGAAAATATGTGTTTTTGCTATTGTTGCTTGTTTTTTCCATGTATAAAGTATATTTATATTAATATGCAAGAAAAGAAAGCCTTACCCCCTGAAACTGATTTCCTGTCCTTGCTCCTTCTCTGTCCTGAATCTTCCTCTCCCATCTATACCCCCTAGATCAGCCTCATCTTCACTTATTTTGCACCCGCAGTTCCCCTCCCCCTCCCCTACCTGCTGTGGTGCCCTCTTCAAGATTTGTTTCTCTTTCCATTCCCCTTTCACACCCCTGCCACCTGCTCAAAATCCTGGCAACCCTGCAATCCAGCAACCCCAACAACCCCATCCACATCTCTCTCTCACCCTACCCTGTGCTTTCTGGAATGCCAGGTCAGAATGTAACAAACTGGCCTCCATCCATGATATCTATACCTCTAGCTCCTTCAACCTGCTTGCCGTTGCTGAAACCTGGCTATCCCCTAATAACACCACTTCTACCGCTGCTCTCTTTTTTAGGGGCTTGTCCTTCTTCCACACACCCAGACCCAGGGGCCATCAAAGTGGTGGGGTTTAAATCCTTCTTTCTTTATCAACCATCCACATGGTCCGTACTCTAAATTCCTCGATCACTTTGCCACCTGGCTCCTTCACTTTCTCTCTCCTTTGACCTTGCCTTTCTCATCTTGGGGGACATTTACATCATTCTCAACAATCCTTGTGACCCTGCTGCCTCCAAACGTGTCTCCCTCTCCTCCTCGCTTGGTCTCAGTGGACCTCCTTTACCATCCACAGCAGTGGCTACTCCCTTGTCCTATCTTTTCCCACCTCTGCACTGCCTATAACTTCAGCATTTCACCTTTCCTTCTCTCTAACCACCATCTCCTCTCTTTTAGCATCTCCCCACCCTTCTTACCTTCCCCCTCCCCTGAAATTACACTCACCAGCTGAAACCTGGACATCATTGATCCTAACGCTTTCTCCTCTTCCCTCATTCCTCTAACCCATCACCATGCTTCCTTGTCCCGATCAGGCTATCTCATTCTACAACAACACCATTACCACTGCCCTTGACTATTAATCTCTATCGGTTGCCACCTCAACCATGGCACTCTAATTAGGTAAAGTACACAAAGAAGTCAGGTTATAGTAAGTCAACCTATGAAATATGGTCAGGTCCTGCCGGTGCAGATGAAGCAGACTTTATTGCAGTTAACAGCATGCAATGGCACAGATTATTATTTTTTTTAATACCTAAGATATCTAAAGCTGTTCCCATCCATACTAATCATGGATCTGTCACATTGTAGTATATCCTCCACTATATCTGTAGCCATTGTGCAGCATTCACTGCAACGGACTCTGCTCCATCTCCAGAAAAGCGGTTAACTTTCATGTACCCCGAGCATGTAACCCACAATATGTAATATTGCAATTCCCATAGCCAGCAAGTTCAGAAAACATTACTATCCGAGATCATATATCTTTGAATTTCCATGTTATAGCATGAATGTTTTGCATGTGTTTAATTTTTTCAGCATAACAGTTTCCAAGAAAAAAATAACATGCGATTGTGTTTGAACAACTTAAAGCTTCAGTACACTGTACTAAAAATAATACATCTATGTATTAATTCCTAGAAAGGAAAGGCAGTTGAAACTAAAAGTTAATGGAAATGTAGTTCCATTATTGTAACATTAGTCAGATACATGTTTCCATTCCGGCAACAAGAGACTACACCAGTGATGGGCAACCTGCCGCCCCCGCTCCTTCCAGCTTTATTGTCAGATGTGTTTGTTATAGCTTAGATTAAAATTCCTGCAGATAGGTGTCTCTTTCTTTGATTAAATGAATTGTTTTGCGCTATTACTGAGATTAAGTGTACTGTGCTGCCTTTTTAAGGTTAGAGGGCTGCACAAGCCTATCACTGTCTTACAGGATGCTGTAGCTTGTCATTACATTGTGATATTACAAATAGTCAGAAATGGAAAGTCTCAGTAACCCTGTAATTATTATTATTTGTGCAGTAAACCAAGAACAGTATAGTGGTCGGCATTTCTGAAAGTGTTGTAACGCTTTCTGTGTAAAATAAAGGGGTGTTGCCCATAACAACCAATCAGATTCTGTAACATCATCATCACCATCATCATCACCATTTATTTATATAGCACCACTAATTCTGCAGCGCTGTACAGTGAAGTCACTCATATCAGTCCTTGCCCCTTTGGGGCTTACATTCTAAATTCCCAAACATACACAGAGACAGACAGACAGACTAGGGTCAATTTGTTAGCAGCCAATTAACCTACCAGTATGTTTTTGGAGTGTGGGAGGAAACCGGAGCACCTGGAGGAAACCCACGCAAACACAGGGAGAACATACAAACTCCTCACAGATAAGGCCATGGTCGGGAATTGAACTCATGACCCCATTGCTGTAAGGCGGAAGTGCTAACCACTTAGCCACCGTGCTGCCCATAACATCACCGTTTCTTCACAATTTGCTCAGTTATAGTTTTCAGAAATGTTCCCTAATGTGTTCGAGGTGTATACATTGTGCTGGGGTCAGCTTGCTCTCTAATGACTTCTTTCTTTTATCTAGTGTTTTTACGTATTGTTTCTCATCCCCAGGCTTGTTAAAGTTTGCTGATGACCTCGGCATGGGAGGAGAAAACATCCAGACTATTTCACTGGGGCAGGGCCAGGGGCCGATAGCAGCCAGAATGATCAGTCAGGCCATTAAGGATGGGACCTGGGTAGTCCTGCAGAACTGTCACCTGGCAACAAGCTGGATGCCGGCTCTAGAAAAGATATGCGAGGAGATGATTGTGCCAGAGAACACCAATGAGAAGTTCAGGTACACGATTACAACAACACTGGAAATGTATACCAGCTCCTGTTTCTTACCAATAGAGTAGTTATATTAATACAAATGTGTAAAAAAAATATATATTAAAAAAAGCACACCAGGGGGTATATTTACTAAGCTGCGGGTTTGAAAAAGTGTAGATGTTGCCTATAGCAACCAATCTGCAGTGTATGGTCCGGTTCTGGGCATGCGTAGGGTAGTTTTGCGGATAATAAGCACAAAATCGCTGTTTACGTTACATGATGAATCAGGCCTAATATGTTTAACCAATCTAAAGTAAACCACAATATATGTCAGAAGATGTTTTTATGAAAATAGACTGGAATATGTAATTTTAAAGCAATTCATTCATTGAACTTTACTATTGCTTTAAATATAAGTGAAATGTCGCACTGAAAGTCTCCATATAACACACAGGTTGTGCGCTGTTGTTATATAACACAAAGATAACTTTGATGCAGTACTGCATGAATGATTACACACTTAGCTGTAGACTGAAGCAGTTCAGTATGTGGATGGATCACTGCAGCTCTAAACAAGCTCACACAATTACAGTTTGAGTCACACAGTAATCAGCTGTGGACAAGTAGAATACGTTAACCGTGTCAGCATATTACAGAATCACTTGCTTTATGGTATCATCCATCCCCTGTGTGCCACAAGTACATTGCTGATCAATGAAACATAAAAGCCTTCGCCAGCCTTCTCCTATAGATCATCAGAAAATGAAAGAGGAATGGAGTTGGAGCAGCAGGAATCTAGAGGAAAACAATGGACTGGTACATACATTACATGATTTTATCCCCTTGTGTCTATACAGCGGTGATATAGTGCAGCATATAGATGACTTTGCACCACTTTATTGTTGTTATCTGTTGAGTGGGATTTGTTGTGGCCAAATAGTTCATCCTGTCAAAAAATGTTGAAGACGAAAGCAAGTAAGCACTAAAGGGAAATGATAAACTGAGTGTATAACAGCTGTTCACTAGTGCAGACACCAGACTGTGTGGGCAAATGTCTCTTAGGGATATACACTATATGGACAAAAGTATTTGGCCGCACCTGTTAATTATTGAATTAAGGTGTTTCAATCAGAGCCGTTGCCAGAGGTGTATAAATTCAAGCACCTAGCCATGCATTCTCCATTTGAAAACATTTGTGATACAAAATGGGTCGTTCTGAAGAGCTCAGTAACTTCAAGCGTGGTACTGTAATAGACTGCAACCTTTACAGTAAGACGGTTCGTGAAATCTAATCCCTGCTGGATATTTCATGGTCAACTATAAGTGATATTATTAGAAAGTGGAAGCGTTTAGGAACAACAGCAACTCAGTCACGAAGCGGAAGACCTTGTAAAATCACAAAGCAGGTCAACGACTGCTTAGATGCATGGTGAGTAATTGTCGCCAACGGTCTGCAGATTCCATAGCTAAAGAGTTCCGAACTTCCACTGGCATTAATGTAAGCACAAAAACCGTGCGATGGGATCTTAATGGAATGGGTTTCCATGGCCGAGGAGCTGCATGCAAGCCTCACATCACCAAGACCAATGCCAAGCATCGGATGAAGTGGTGTAAAGCACACAGACACTGGACTGTGGAGCAGAGGCAATGCGTTCTGTGGAGTGACGAATCACGCTTCTCTGTTTGGCAGTCAGATGGGCGAGTCTGGATTTGGCGGATTCCGGGAGCACGTTACCTGCCTAACTGCATTATGTCAACTGTGAAGTTTGATGGAAGACAGATAATGGTATGGGGCTGTTTTTCAGGGTTTGGGGTAGGCCCCTTCTCTCCAGTGAATGCCAATCTTAATGCTTCAGCATACCAAGCCATTTTGGACAATGCTATGCTTCCAAGTTTGTGGCAACAGTTTGGGGAAGGCCCTTTTCTATTCCAACATGACTGTGCCGCAGTGCACAAAGCAAGGACTTCAAATACATGGTTTGATGAGTTTGGTGTGGAAGAACTTGACTGGCCTGCATGGAGTCCTGACCTCAACCCCATCGAACACCATTGGGATGAACTGGAACGGAGATTGGGAGCCAGGCCTTCTCGTCCAACATCAGTGTCTGACCTCATAAATGCTCTACAGAATGAACGGGCACAAATTCCCACAGAAACACTCCAACATCTTGTGGAAATCCTTCCAAGAAGAGTGGAAGCTGTTATCACTGCAAAAGAGGGACCAACTACATATTAAAGTATATGTATTTGCATACAATGTCATTACAGTCACTGTTGGTGTAATAGTCAAGCGACTGTAAATACACTATATGGACAAAAGTATTCAGAGAAAAGCCTTAAATTTAGGACTTCTCCCTATTTATGAAGCCTCTCTCTAGATGATAGCTTTCGCCAGCTACTGCCAGTGAACGTTATCTCATCATCATCAGCTATTTCTATAGAGCTACTAATTGCACAGCACTTTACAGAGAACTCACATCAGTCCCTGCCCCATTGGAGCTTAAACTCTAAATTCCCTAATATACACACACAGACCAAGAGAGACTAAGGTCAATTTAATGGCAGCCAGTTAACTTACTAGTATGTTTTTGGAGTGTGAGAGGAAACAGGAGCATCTGGAGGAAACCCAGGCAACATTGGTAGAACATACAAACTCCACACAGTTAAGGCCATGGTCAGGAATCAACTCACGTTGCGCCGGTTCTGTCTGGTAAAACTTCCCCATACAGTGAATGGATAAAAGTGGTTTTTTTTCTAACTTTATTCATTTTTTAATGAATCTGGAACTGGAAGCCCAAGTCTGGGGTTACAGTTCTAGTGTGCATGTGTGAGCTGGCATGTCGGATCACGCTTGTGCAGAGGAACTCTACACTGGCCTGGTGAGCGGTAAGACAACTTTTACTACTGAATTTAGATGTGACCATATTGCCAATCACAAGATAATATACCCAGATAAGAAGTTTGTTGTGAATTACCCACTGGTGTTGAAAAACATACTTTTACTAGTGTTTTAACACCAGTAAAAGCATGCAAATGGGTATGGCACACTTGCCAACAATTTTGATCAATTGGAGCGGAGATCGTGCTGCCGAGTCCGGGGCGTGACCAAGAAAATTGTGTCATTAAAGATGGGGGCAGGGCCAGATGCTGCAAATCGATGTGAATAGCATAAGTAAGCTTCACCCCCCACCCACTTCACTAGGGAAGTTTGTAGGATGCAGGAGGTTGCATTGCTATCCCGGGAGTCTGGGAGAACTACTTAAAATTTGTGTGTCTCCCAGACATTCCAGGAAAATAGGAAACTAAGGGAGGTGATGCTGGAACCTGTTCCAATGACGCCATACCCACTGCCACTTATACCTGGCATCATGAGTGGCAGGGGCACTGCAGCATGTTTTGGAAGCTGCCTACTCTATTCACTCTCTCACTGCAAGTGAATGAAAGGATATAAATGGAGTTTAATCCATTGATTTACCCCTAGTGCTGACTGCAGGTGTAGGTGCTGATTACTCATGTCAAACACAATTACGTTTGGCTTTTTTCATTCCAGTGAGTAAACGGCCTTACAGGACTCTTAAATACGTTTCAGTAACTAATCTCTTACCAGAGTCCAAGACTGCACTTTGGGAGAAGGTGGATATTTTTCTTTTGTGCATTATTCAACTGGTTCTTCATTTGTGACAAAAAGAAAAATGCCACTTCTGCACAACATGATGGGCTGATAAAATGAAATGAAGAAGGAGGGTCAAACGAATGGTGGTTAAAGGACTCAAGTGTAGAAAATATTAAGTCACAGCACAAAGTGACTGAAATATTATTAGTATCGTATTATTTTCACTATTGAAAAGAATAGTTTAACCTGCTGTGGAAAATAAATGTACCAGTTTTCCCTAATGATTGAAACATGGCTACTGCCGCTACTTCAAGACGCCTTAAAGTTTTTAATGAAACGACAGATGTTTTGCTATTAGGCTGCAGTACACCCTGTTCGAGGGCTGTATATTTTTCATATTTATATCTAGAAGAAAATGATGTAATAAACTACATTCCTTATATGTCAGAACCCTAGTACTTTTAGACAGTATGAGCGTTGTGTAATCTAGCAAACAATGCAGAAAAATATTTGTATTGACAATATCTAAAGCAGTGGTCATCAAGACCACATAGGATAATTAAACACACACATTAAAGAGTGTAATCGGTACTGAAATAGATCAGATCCCTTTTTCTTATTCCAGGTCTTCCATCACCACACTCACAACTAATATTGTCATTGGCCACTCTGTCAGCCTCTGCAGCAGATGACGGACATAACTGAATGTAAATGAATTACGCTTGGCTCTTTGGGATCAGTAGAGGACAAGCAGCCAGCATAACTATCAATGACAATGTTTACTCTTTTTCGTGCTTCAGTGGTCACAGGGCTTACAGCACTAAAATCCTTAAAGTGGCTGAACTTGCGATCCGCTGATCTTAATTTAGCTTTCCGAACAATAGGACTTCATACAAAAACAATTTCTTTTATACTATAACACTCAATACCCCAACTAGCAAAGTGCTAGAGTCTGCGACACTTGTCATTTCACACACTCAGCCCCCCCACTCCTCATGTTCTGTTGCCTAAACAATGCTCAATTCTCCTGCTTGAGGAGGTTTAAAATTAAAGCTCTCTGACACCACAGTGCTTTTGTTTGTTGAAAGTATTGACTGGATAGTATGGCAGCTGTGAGCGCGCCAAGATCCCAAATTTTCCTACAGGAAAATTGACAGTCAAGCTATGGGTGTTGGGGGGATTGCGGTCAGTTTACTAGATACCAGATTTTTGCTGTTGTCCTGGGGAGGAGTGAGTGTTTCATTATAATATTAGTTTTAAGTATTATTTTGCTTTAACTTATTTATCCATATATCTGAATGACATGCTGGAAACATTGCCTTTGTCAAAGGGGCACATTCAGTTCAGCGCCAGGTGCCGCTATGTGTCTCTTGAACAGTCCATGGAGACACATCACCTCAATGTTTATACTCTTATTTCCGCTCATTTCAATTTTCGACTGTGCATATTGTTGGCCAATATGGTAAGGAATCTCCGCTTGTTTGAGCAGAGCTTCCTTACCGTATTGGCTGACAATATGCTCAGCCGGACATTGAAACTATGTCCGTTGGTACCTCGCGGCCAATTGAATGTGCCCCAAAGTGTGTAATTAAGGCAGAAACGGTGTTGCAAAGTGAGAATACTTATATACTTAACTGAGAAAATCTGCAGAACCGCAATCTATTTGCCATGCTGGGGAACAATGATAGTGATATATAATTTTATTATTGTAGGGGGGGTTGTACATTTTTAATATATAGTGATGCAATATAACAATTCCTGTTTCAGGCTGTGGCTGACAAGTTATCCTTCCGATAAGTTTCCCGTGAGCATCCTCCAGAACGGCATCAAAATGACCAATGAACCCCCAAAGGGCCTGCGGGCAAATTTACTGCGATCGTACCTGAATGATCCCATCTCAGACCCTGTTTTCTTCACCAGCTGCCAGAAGCCTGATATGTGGCAGAAACTGTTATTTGGCCTCTGTTTTTTCCATGCTCTTGTTCAGGAGAGAAGGAACTTTGGCCCATTAGGTAGGTCATTTTAAATGTATATTTAGTGCAGATAGCAGTAGAGTGAATACACACATTTTGTGCATTATTATTATTATTATTATTATTCCTTACATATTACCACCAACATATTACACAGCTGTGACCAATAACCATCCTATAAATTCCCAGTGCTAGCTAGTTCCTATTGAATTGACAAACTGCAGAAAATTAGTTTATCCCACTGAATGGCTGTTTCCATCATGTGTAGGGGTCATTAAACATGCCATATATTTTTTCTTTGACCCTTTTTGCTATAGGTTTATCAGTATAATTTTGTGTGTTAGTCATATCATTATTAACTGTATGTTGCATTGTGTGCTATTGTGTGTATGAATGTAAATATGGACTGATTAAATGATTGCTATTCTATACTAAGTGTCCGTTGCCTGGCTTCTGAAAACTTGGGAGTCCTGTATTTAAAATGTGCAAAAATTGTATTATAGTGCCAAATTTTAACAAACCCCGAATGATACAAAACAACCCCCTAGTACAGACATAGACAATAAAATATATGAAATTTATTTACACTCATATAGTAACATTTACCAGCCCTGTCTATCTAGTATTTAGTATTCTAGTGACCGCTGAAACCACAGTCAGCATCCACATCACCGCCACACAATACAGAGATCCTTCCCCCACAAGCTATTTCATCACCTCCGCCACCAGCTAATTCATCCCCCCTATCGACCCGCAACAGACAGTGTATGACCCCCCTATCCAATTCATTAACCCCCCCCCTTGTAGCCAGTTCATTACCTCCCTATTGCCATTTCATTAATCCCCCCTATCCAATTCATTAACCCCCCTCTAGCCAGTTCATTACCTCCCCATTTTCACTTCATTAATCCCTTCCCCTAGCCATTTCATTAACCCGCTCCATCCAATTCATAAGCACCCCCCTAGCCAATTCATAAGCACACCCTCTAGCCAGTTCATTAATCCCCATTTGCACTTCATTAATCCCCCCTAGCCATTCCATTAATCCCCCCATCCAATTCATAAGCCCCCCTCTAACCAGTTCATTACCTCCCCATTTTCACTCCATTAATCCCCCCTATCCAATCCATACTAGCCAGTTCATTAATCCCCCCCATATCCAATATATAAGACCCCCTTCGTTAGCCACATTAGCCAGTTAATTAGTCCCCCCAGAGTCATCTCCCCCCCTCCACATCCGATGTGTCTCCCCCCCCCCCCCCCCCCCCCCCCCGATATTTAACAAGCTGCACTTACCTTGCTGTCTTCTGTTCCTCCTCTCACCAGCCGGCGCTTCTGTCATCTTCACACGCAGCTAACAGCATCCGACGCTGTTAGCTGCACTGTCACTGCGGGCGCGCTCTCTGTGATTAGTGTGGTCACGTGAGATGTGAGATCTCACGTGACCACACTAAGCAATACACTGACTAACAGCAGCAGCTAACAGCTAACAGCATCAGATGCTGTTAGCTGCGTGATTGGGTATAGGAACATGCGGGACCGCCCCCTTGTGGACAGGGGCGGCCCCATCAGAGGAGAAAGAAGCCGATCGCCGGCATTTGAATAAAGCAACAAAAAATTAAAAAAAAACAGCTTGCTAGCCGATAGTAAAATCATTATTTAGTTTGCCAGACTAGCTATTAGAATGAGCATATATTTGCAGGTGTTCCCAATCTGTAAACTTTATTAGCCAGCTTAGCCTTTGCTAACCTTATTGAGCAAAGGTTATATTATTTTAGACTAAATGATGATGATACTGCATCTGTCCAGTAGTGACTGATAACATCACTGTTCACATATAGGTATACGCATCATAGTTTAAACAGTAATTGTGTTTTACTGCATAATTACAGCAGTCACAAGCTGAGGTTTAGTGACTAGAATCCTAACAAAGATGTTATCATCACGGCTGTCTTGCTTGTGTTATGTGTAACCTTATCACGGCTTGACAACAAAGACGTGGACTTCACATAGATCAACAGGTCAATGCATCTGTCTGGGAGTAACCTGTATAGGTATGCACATCAACAACACACAGTGATTTATATAGCATACACATTCATAAAGTAGTGGCAAAATGTAAGTATTGGATGGATGAGGTGCAATGTCAAAGTGAACTCATTTTCGGCACATATATTTAATTTTATTTCTGTTTACAATATAAGCCAGAGTAATTAGATGATCTTAGATCATCATTTATTTATATAGCGCCACCAAATCCACAGCGCTGTACATAGAATATGTGTCGTTCACATTAGTCCCTGCACCACTGGAGCTTACAGTCTAAATTCCATAATATATACACACAGGCAGACAGACACAGACTAGGGTTAATTTTGTCAGCAGCCAATTAACCTACTAGGATGTTTTTATTTTTTCTATTATGGGCTTCCTTATAAACCTGTATTTAATGATTTGCATCCTAAAGTGATTTTCTTTTCGGTGTACTATAACAGGCTGGAATATTCCATATGAATTTAATGAGTCTGACCTGAGAATCAGCATGAGACAGACACAGATGTTCCTCAATGAGTATGAGATGGTCCCATTTGAGGCACTCACATATCTGACAGGTAACACACATAACATTTACATGAACAGAGACTTCATCAAGCACTGCAAAATACAACAACGTCATTGTCCACTACCTGATGTCCTAATATTGTGCTTGTATTTTTCTCTTTTTAATGTAGCAGAAGAGTTGCCAAATTTTAGTTTTATTCATATTTAGTAAGAAGTAAACAAAAATTTGCATATACAAAATACTTATACAATTGTGCATTGACAAAATTATGACAATGGAAATACAGTACTTTTAATTTCCTCTTTATTTATCATCTAATTTGATTGTTTCATTGAAAGGCGTATTTCTTTCACATTTTACAATCCCGCTGAATTGTTAGTCCATTTAAGATCCAAACTACAGAAATAGGTTTTTATTATGTGTTATGGAACAGCTACTTTATAATCTTCACTAGAAATAAATGATGTCTATCTAACTATCTGTAAAGTGTAGTATAGCTGTGAACCAGTAAGTGTTCCTGCAGAGACGTGTCTTTTTCTACACAGGTGAATGTAACTATGGAGGGAGAGTGACAGATGACAAAGACAGGCGCCTCCTGCTGTCCCTACTTTCAATATTTTACAGTGAGGAGATTCAGCAGGATAATTACAGACTTTCTCCAGGAGATGCTTACTATGTCCCTCCATATGGCACATACCAGGTAGACACCAGGAAAATGTTAATTGTGTATGAGCTGCTGAAGGGCTCTAGACCTGTTGAAAAGCTGGAAAAGGGTCCTGGGGTTATGGATGGAGAGTGAGGGCGGGCTCAATCCATTAGGCCCTTAAACTGGGTCTTCCAAGTTACCAGTGATCCTGCTGGTAATCAGGAGTTGCACCTGCGTGGTGCTGGTAAAAGGCTGCAGCTCAGCTCAGTTCTCTATCTCACTGCCTGGGGACAGGGGCTGCAGAGTCTCTATGATAGAAAGCCTGATAAGTTACTGTGCTGAAACTTATTTTTGTTTTGCCTTAGTTTGTTAGTCAGGAGTGACCAGTGTTTAGTGAGAGCCGGACGGCAAGGTGTTTATTTTGGAGTTTTATTTTTGTTTTCTTACTGAATTAAAACTGTCTGAAGCCATTTGCATGAAACCTTTGTGAAACCTCTCAGCTGCTATAAACCCCATCTACCCCAGAAGATGGCACCAGGTTCCCCTATTCAGTCACAATAACTACTAAATGTAGTAACAGGGGACTGTCCAGGATAATATCTACCAATGGCTATGTGAGCTGTAAATGTTTTTCCGTGTACGTGTGGCTATTAAATGCAATGAATTTGCTGCATCTTATCCATTGAGGCCTGATATTATCATGGTAATACTTTTGTTCAGAATGGTGGTAATTGTCTTTCTGCCGTTAAATGAATGTGTTGTACGTAACAGATTAAATTACTCTATTGATTAACTGTTTTCCTTTGTTTAATATATTTTGGTGGCTTGGTATTTAAATATTTTCATTCTTTACTCTTAGTCCTGTGTTGATTACATTAGAAGTTTACCGCTAATTACCCACCCAGAGGTGTTTGGACTTCACGAGAACGCTGACATTACCAAAGATAACCAAGAGACTAATCAGCTATTTGATGGGGTTCTTCTTACTCTACCCAGACAGACGGCTGGAAGCGGCAGATCCTCCCAGGTGAAAGCACATTTCATTGGATATTATGACATAAGTTGTACAGAGATCATTTAGCTATGATGTGGTCAATGATTCTTTCAGCAGTCACAGTTCTCCATTGTAGCTGCTCAATGATTACATTTACACAGCTTGGTTGCAGCTGTTGTTACATCTGCAGCAATTTATTTATTGCAGACCAAATTGGCTCCAAATCTTTGCATCTGTGAGCTCATAACCAGTGGAAATGCCCACCATCATTAAATTAACATTGACTTGATGTTGATTAGAAGTAGCATTATATCTAGATGCCCAATGATCTCACCCGCCAAATCTGTATGGACATCACCCTCTTTGATTCAGGTGCATGGGCACATGGGTCGCCAGATTGGACAGTGCCCCACACCTCCTATTTCCTGGATAACTGGATGTGTTTGATTTGAGAGATGACAGATAAATGAAGCAGAAGATGCTGAGAGTGATATAGAAGAAGTCAGTGATGAGGTTCTTCTGCTTTGTCATATCATAAAGCTCTAAAACTGGAACTGTATATATTCAGCAGTACTGGAAGAATACTGTAGAACATGGTCATGGTTTGGCCTTTCAGAAGGACACAGCTGAACCATGTGGGAACAAGCAGAGGAACATTTTAGCAGTGGTCTAACATGACAACGGGTAGGCATCGCTTGGTATACATGCCCTTTGCAAGCATAAAGATCTCAAACCTCAACACAGCGTTAGACAATTAATGCATTATACACACGTCATTAACATGGGATAATGAACTCCTTATTGTAAATGATATAGATATTAGATATCATTGAGGAGTTGTATGACCATATAAAAGCATCTAATATCTGTAATAATTGTAGCATGTTGTGCTTTATTCATCATAGTACACCAGTTGTAGCGATGACATTAGATATGATTTCTAGGAGTTCATATAGTGATAGTAATGTAATCTCTACATTATTCATGTATGTTATCCACTGAAACAAACTTAAGTGATCACAAAGCCCCTCTGTAACTGGTAATAGCTTTATAATTTCATTTTTATAACACAAGTGGATAATGTGTTCACAGGAAATTGTTGAAGATCTGGCAAGAGATATACTCAATAAATTACCAAATGATTTTAACCTGGAGAAAGTAATGGAGAAATATCCTGTTGTCTATGAAGAGTCAATGAACACAGTGCTTAGGCAGGAATTAATCCGCTTTAACAGGTGAGAGACATTACAGTTTACGCATTTAATGAAGCTGCAGTTGAGGGAAATAATTGCACTGATAAAGAATTCTTAATTTGAGAATAATATGTTGTGTATACAGTGGTATACCGTTGGGGTTGTGGGCCAGATACAGGCTGGAATTTGGACCCCTTTATCTGCCTCTGCTGAAGAACCATAGGTGTGAGATAGGTCGTACAGTGGTTCCCATCTGTATTAGCAGAAGAGGTTGGTAAGCAGTGGAGTACAGGCACTGGCATTCTTACATTAGATCCAGCTAGAAGGACAAGCATTTTATCAGTATGAACTCCTGCTGATAGATTTAAAAATGTTTAATCTTTCTGGGTTTTGGGACACAAGTTGTCTCACTTATCACATAAAACAGGCTGCAAGAGTCTCAGTTTATTTCACACCATCATGTCATGTATCACACTGCAAATCTCCAACTTGTTTTCTGGTCACAGGCTCACAGAAGTTGTCCGGAACAGTCTGATAAATTTAGGCAAAGCAATAAAAGGCCAAGTGTTGATGTCCTCGGAGCTGGAGAATGTGTTTAACAGCATGCTGGTGGGAAGAGTGCCTGCTATGTGGGCAGCCAAATCCTACCCCTCCCTAAAACCCCTGGGCAGCTATGTCTCTGACTTGCTTTCTCGACTGCAGTTCCTACAGGTACAATCTGTGAACACACAGGATGCAATGTGATCTTTTTTATTAATGCAGTTTTACAGCTCGAGCACATTGTTGGTGTATGTACTATCAGGAATTTAATTACTTTAGGATACAGACGATGAAGGGGTTATTTCATACACACAATTTAGGTGCGACTGTGTTTTCCGTCTCTGACCTGATATTGGCAGTATGGCCAGGGATGTAATTAGAGATTATTGGGCCACAGAGTAACTCCCCAACCCACCACCACCATTGATTTTACCAGTCTCTCACTTTGTCTAGAGACTGGATCACAAATTACTGTTTCCACAGAGATACCCCTTTAACCCCATGCATCTCTCTGGCATCCTACCAACACACTGTGCCCTATCAAATGCAGATATTCATGACAGCTGGTGTAGGTCACATACAGTAATCTTGGGAGGAGTGAACAATGCCACCAGGCCCCTATGCCTCCTACTGCTGCTACAGCTTTAGTTAAAGCCCCTGACAATGACAGCACGTGGCCTGATGACCTGGTGTCTGCCTACTCCCCCCCATTAGCTGAGGTCACAAATGTGGGTGGTATATATGTATACCTTCGGTTTTAAAGGCCACATAGTTTCGGTTCCAGGGTTTTAGATAAGGGGTTAAAACACCTGTAGGGCTTCTCCCTATTTATCAAGGGATAAATGCCAGGGATTGCACTGCTATCACCGGTGATAACCCCCGCTGGCAATAAGACTCGCTGGGTTTCACACATAGCCTGTTTCACAAGTACCGCGGCAGCACAAATACTGTGGATATCCTTATTCTGCTATCGGCATGTCGGGATGGCGATAGTAGAAGATAAGAAATGAAAAAATGCTTCATTTTTTGTATACAGCATTTTTAATATAGCAATAGTTTTACAATATTTATTTATGTTTAAAATATTTTCACCTATTTTACTATTTTTAAAGCTTTCTTTTCATTTACACTTTTGTGCAGAATAAAAAAGTGCCACGGCCTCCATATATTCTACTCATAAATGAGACCCAGAAACCTGCATGTTTCTGGAATAAATATTTTGTTTATTAGCGTTTACTATATTCTCTATAAATTGGATTTGCTTTTAATGATAAGGCATGCTCACTGAATAGATCTGACTGCAATATACTATAGGCAGGTGCTGCCTCCTTCTGACCAAGTCAGGTATTTAAAAACATATCCCACTTAGAGCTTTATGGTACAAATGTAATTTTTTTTGACCTAAGCATTAATTTAGAATTGAACATTTTTAAAAAATATATAAAAAGAGGTTTAAAATACTTGTATTACCATTTACCTTGGCATAAACAAATAAAATATAAACATAAAATAACTAAAACAGTTTCGGATCAGAAAAGTATTTAGGAACAAAATATAGTCAGTATAGCTCCCCTTAGAACCACCTGACCCAATCTAATCGCCTGTCCATATCAATAGGCAGCACAAAGTACAAGCGGGTGATCTACACATAGTTTCCATGTACTCTGGTGAGCTCTTGTACCTGTGCTGAGGGTGGACCACTTTTATCACTATTCTTTCACCCATGATCCACGATTGGACTGGGGTGCCAGGAACTAAAAGCCAAGGTCATAGTTGCAAGTAAATTTACTGACATTACAAATTGTTAAATGTGTGCCTGTCAGTAAGACAAAAATAGTGATAAGGAAAAACTAGTCAATCTCTGATTGCACTGGCTATATTTTACTATACTACATGAGGTATGATATTCTAGTTATGTTAATAAATAAATGTACTAATGAGTGTTATGCATGGGGGATATTTTTGCTCCTCACAGGATTGGATAGATAACGGCCCACCCAAAGTCTTCTGGATTTCAGGATTTTACTTTACTCAGTCGTTCCTGACAGGTGTCTCCCAGAATTATGCTAGAAAATACACCATTCCCATTGATCACATTGGCTTTCAGTTTGAGGTAAGAAAAATGTAATTTTCTGTCTTTACCTTAGAATTGTCATCATCTGTATAACAATATGTGGTTAGGTAAAGAAAAGGTCAGAATATTCTCCTGTACAGGAAATATGGGCTCTCCACCGGTCTTGTTTATGGGGGTCTATCTGTCTTGCTGGTGCTAGACTCCATTGCTCTGTGTAATCCCGTGACCTGCACTCAGCTCTAGGAAAGTGAAATGAATCCGGATGCTGCCGTGTTTCTGACAGACGTAATGTTGCGTATGCTACATCATCCCAGAACCATGGATAAGTATGATGGTTCTGTAATTCTGTGAAGGAGAAAAGCATGAGGGCTATAGAGGAGGGTTTTATGTAGGGTGAGGGAAGCTGCGAGGAAATATATAGTACCTAGGAGAAGGGTGCCTGAGAGGGGAGGACTGGCATACAATGGCATGAAGCAGAAGGTAAAGAGGACAATGCCCAGACGAGTTTACAATCTGAGGTGTGGGGAACAACTGATATATGATAGCTGAATAACAATCACAGTTGCTTGTCGGCAAAGTGTCTACTGCAAGGATTAAGCATTATCAGTCACAAGTATTTAAGTGGCCATTGGTGACTGGCAGCCGCCAGTTGTGTGGTATGGTTGGAATAAGGGAAACAGTGGGAGATGGAGATAAACAACCAGCTGCTGGCAACCGTGATATTAATCAAACCTACTTGCTCTTCTGGCCCTGGATAAGGCTTTTGCTTCTGTGCTCTTGTGGTCAGCTGCCAGCTGGGAGTAGTTGTGCACCATTTATGTTTTTGGCATCATGCTCACTGGTGGAGACGGAGCCAGGACACTTGTTCTCCATGTTCACAGAAGTTGTGGTGGCACAGAGGAATAAAGATGGTATCAGTAATGTTGGTTTAACTTACTGGGTCCAATAGCTGAACGGAGAGGGTATTTTAGTAGATCAATCATGTCCCTTGTGTGACACTCACCAGCATCACTCTTATTTCCCATTGTCTTCACAAATGTTTAAATGTCTTATACTAGTGACAAGATGATTATGTAGGAGGTAGGGCACAGAGCTAATTTAAAGAGCAGCCATATCTAACAGCTGTCCACATCACTTTATGAATTAGTAGAAACTAATGTAGTTACTTAGAGCTATCACCAAAAGGAGAAATCACAACATTAGATAATGTTATCTCCCAAAAAATGAAGATTTTCAAAATGGCTTCTTAAAGTTTGCTTAACCCCATATCTGTCTGCTTGAGACAACCACCAACGTCTGACTCACAACTATAATGGCTAAATTATAACTTTAGTGCAGCTAGCACGAAGGTTCTTTCTTCTCTTGTCATTTTGTGTTATGTGCATTTACTTGTAATATATGCTGTATTGTGCAGTACAGTGCTGCTGGCAGGGTCAGAATCACTGTCCTGCTTCCTCTTTCCTTCTCTTGTAGCTTTGATTACCTGCTGCTTATGTGTTAAGATCTGGTGTTGCTTGGCCAGATCTGGGAATGTTGGGAACGTTTGGAAAAGAGATAGGTACTTTTCACCTCCTGGAAATCCAAGTTGACACTCTACGCCTCCCTACCCAAACCCCACCCAACATTAAATCAATAGCATATGCATTTAATAAATAGGTCTCCTTAACCTGTCTTTAAAATTATGAGCCCCCACATTTAATATAGAAACTCCACATTATTAGCTCCTATAATATATCAATAGCATCAATTACCTCCACAGGAAATTAAAAGCATCCACATTTAATAAAAAGAGACCCTATATTAGATTATTATTAGATATTATTTATAGGTCAGATAAGGAAACAAAAGTTCACAAAATTTACATAGTACAAATAGAATGGAAAATGATGTAACAAATACAAGTAGTAATACAAGAAAGGTAGTATACATCAAGTCATATTATAAATTGCACTTCCTGGGCAATGACAAGTGTAGCTGAAAGTGACAAGGGAGGGGTAGGAAGCAAGTGGGGAAGAAGGGGGAGGGAGGGAAACAAGAGGAAGGAGGGCATTGCTTGTGACAGTTTACCACCTAAAGTGGAGGGGTCGGAGTGAAAGAATGAGGGGTGAGGCATAAAGGGAAAGGAAAGGGACTGTAGCTAGGGATTAGGCAGCAGTCTGGAAGGCTTTGGTGACCAGCTGAATTTTGAAAGAGATTTTGATGCATTGGAGGCTGGGGAGAGACTAATAGTGATGGGGAGCAAATAGTGATGGGGAGCAGCATGGGAAAAGTCTTGGAGGTAGGAGTGAGAAGTGGTAAATAGAGGGGAGGAGAGGTGACGGACATTGGTAGCGTGAAAGAGGCGACATGGAGTCCGGCGGGAGAAGAGGCTGGAGATGTAGGGGAGACAGTAGCGGGCAAGAGCTTTGCATGTGACTGTGAATTAGCTTCTGTAGGCGATGGTGACCCAGTGGAGGGATTGCCGATGGTGGTGAGAGACAGATCAACTTTGCCATAATGTTGAAAAATTGAAGAGGGAAGAGGCAGGTGAGGGGGAAGCCAGATAGGAGAAGGTTACAATAATTGAGGTGAGAGGTTATAAAACAGTGGATTAATGTTTTGTTGGAATCAAGGGAGAGGAAGAGTAGAATCCTGGCGATGTTCCAGAGATGGAAGCAACAGGAGTTGGAGAAGGATTGGATGTGGGGAGTGAATGAGGGGTGTCAAGGGTAACACCCAGGCAGCGAACTTGAGGAACTGAGGAGATTGTGGTGTTGTTAACAGTGAGGGACAGGTGGGGAGGAGTGGTGACAACGTCACAATCTCCTCCGTTCCTCATGTCTGCAGCCTGGGTGTCTCCCTTGATTCCTCGCTGTTATTCACTCCGCACATTCAATCCTTCTCCCACTCCTGTTGTAAGGGAAGTGGAGAAGCAGAGATGAAGTGAAGGAAGAGGAAACGAGGGGGAGGCAGCCAGACTATCAGGGAGCAGCAGCAGAGATAAGCCCCGTCTTCCCTGGCTGCGCATCAACCTAGGCATTCTGCTCTAGACCGAGGGGACAGGCAGCTGAGGCAGTCATGGTACGGGTGCTGTTAGCACCAGGACATTTAACATGTTGGCTTGTGCCTGGGGAGAGGCCAGCCACCAGGAAGGCCATCAATGCCACGACCTGCCCTCATATGTCTGAGGCTGGGCTGACTAGGATCCAGTCCTCCCAACACAATTGTGGGTGCAGTGTGGGCCCATGAGTCAAAAAAGACAGTTGTCAGCGTTTATCCTTTACACTGCATATCTGTGTGTATCTAGCAAAATTAAAACAGGAGGTATTAGTTCATATTTTGATCAAAACATTTAAGCCTCCATCCCAGCGTCAAGGGCACCTCATTATATGCAGGTCCTACACTGACCTATATGCTTTAAACACCATTAAAATGCAGATAAAATCAGATGCACTCACCTTCCAGGTATAGGGGTTTACATCTAGCAAGGGCTGGCTTGTGAGCCCACACCCAAATGTGCCTTAAATAGGCTTGATGGATAGCTGCTATGACAATAAGGCAATATTTTAAATTAAACCAGAGAAAAAACAAGCCAGCGCTTGGTATATCCTATATTTTATATGGTACCAGCTACATGTTAATAAGCCCGTGCTCGGTATATCCCATATTGCATATGGGCCCATAAGTCAAGGGGATGGTCTGGCCCCCGCTAACAAATGGGCCCATGTGCCTTGCACACCCTGCACCCATGTTAAATACGTCGCTGCACGAGAGGTTAGATCCTAGGTTCATTGTATCTGTCCATTTCAACAATGCCAGAATGTTCTGCAGCCTCCTGCTATCTGGCATTCCTGACAACCATATATCCACACTTAAATCCATCCTAAATGCTGCTGCAAGATTGATCCTCTCTAACCGCTCCACATCTCTTGCAACACTTTGCAAATCCCTACACGGACTCCGTGTCCTCCAGAATCCAATTCAAATTACTCACCCTTACCTACAAAGCCCTCAACAACATTACCCCTGCATACATCTCAAATCTCATATAAAAATACTCTCCCTTACAGATTTGCCTCTGACCTGCTCCTTGTCTCGTCTCAGGTAGCCACCTATCATTCCCGCCTACAAGACTTCTCCCATGCTGCTTCCCACTTATGCAATTCCCTACCATGCCAAATAAGTCTTACCCACAGCCTTCAAATCTTTAGACGGTCTCTAAAAACCCATATCTTTTTTAAAGCTTACCTTATCCCTGATGATACCATTCACACTAATACACCCTCACAACTGTCTCAATCTCCACTCTAAGCCACACTCACTCTTCCTGTTTCAGCTGTGGCTTTTTCCACTTAGATTGTAAACTCTCAAATTAGCAGGGTCCTCTATACCCTTTGATTTCATGTCTGCATTTATTTTGTCTGCCTTGTATGTCCCTTTTTTATGCGTGTCCTGTTTCCCCACCAATCTACGATAATAATAATAATAATAATTGCTATTAAAGTCAAATGTGGAGCTGCAAATGTTCTTGAAGGCAGTGCATTTTTAGGCATTCTGCCCCTCCCGTTGAGGGTGCCATTGGGTCATCCAACCATCTGTGCCCCCTTACAGCTTAATGAGAAGTTTTTTGTTTATTTTTAATTTACCTTTAAATACATGTATCCGAAACTGTAGGGCAGGCCTATCCAGGTGTTGTGAAACTACGAGATCTAGCATAGCCTGCCAAGAGCTGGCAGGGTATCTACTGACAAAGCATGCTGGGACCTGTAGTTTCAGAAGACCTGGAGAGCAACATGTTGGCCAGATTTGCTGTAGGGGGATACAGAACAATCCAATCATGAGTACATGATCTATGTTCTGTTATGCCACTTTTCTTGTCTCCTTCTTGGACCAGTTCTAACCTGAAGATGAGCAGGGAAAGAGGGATAATGGGGACAAGGGGTACTTCCTTCCAGTGTTCTGCTTCCTAGGCATGTAAGATAACCCATAATCTGTGTCATTCACAGCCTCCGATAAAGGGATTAAACAGTACATAAATCCCCTTTTTAATTTTTTCCAAGGTAACTGCCAAAGAAATGAATGTTAGGTTTCGACTGATCAAATATTATGTTCACATACAAAAATGAGATTTTATATTGTGGGACGAGATATTTTAAATCAGCTTTAAAGAATGAAGGTTGCACATTTTGGAAAATATTCCTGCGTTAGTGGGTGGTCACAGAGCCTGTTTCCCTTCAGGCAGTGGTCTATGCGTTTGATGGAATGTAGTTTCAAACAGGTTATTACCAAAAGTTGAAAGAGGAAATAGACCTATGTATGTCAAATGGACTTATTTGGACAAAATAAATACACTGCGAAGCTGAATATTTTGAAGTTTGTAAATGAGCTTTTCCATGTGTATCCAGACCCATTTTGTTATATCATTTTACATTTGTAGGTGACCTGTCATGAGAACACTGTGGACAAGTCTCCAGAAGATGGTGCCTACATCAAAGGACTCTTTCTAGAAGGAGCACGATGGGATAGACAAGAGGTGCAAATTGGAGAATCTCTTTCCAAAATACTGTATGATTCTTTGCCTATCATTTGGCTGAAACCAGGAGAGACTTCAAAATTTGTGCATGAGAACTCATACTTTTGCCCCGTTTATAAAACCAGTGCAAGACGAGGAACACTTTCAACAACTGGACATTCCACCAACTATGTCCTCTCCATAGAACTTCCCACCAACAAGCCCCAGAAACACTGGATAAACCGCGGGGTGGCAGCCTTATGCCAGCTTGATGATTAGTTTATGAAATAAATACCTTCCGTCTCTTTCCATGAGTTATCTAATTTATTGATCATTTGCTGTACACATTCTGTTTTATATTTTGCGATAACACACAAGCAATATTGTAATATATGCCTAAACTATGCAGCACTGATGATTACCAAAAAATAGGTTACACAAATAAATATGAACGTTCAATACTGTTTCCAGCCTACTGCATTTGTTAATCAAAATATAATTTAGAACTATAATTTATGCTGCTTAATGCTGATAATCTGTCCAGTATCTTTACGATACCTATACCCACTATGATTGTGACGCTCAATTTGGCAGCTTTAGACCTAATTGGCTGTAGATTGTGACATAGGTAGGCATTCATTCAAAAATATTTTAGACAATAATTTATTTTAATTTGTCAGAATCTGGGCGGCTGCCAGCTGGATAGCTTTGTGTTCTTGCATCAGATTGGCACATCAGGTTGGTGTACATGTTTCTTCCTCACGGAGATGTAAACGGGTACAGGTAAGGAATCTTCTATACATTAATCAGTTACCCAGAATGCTCAGAAAAACAAAGGAAAAAAGTGTTGCTGTTTGGCGATAATGTCATACGCACACAGGGCCTGACTGAGTTGTATGCAAAATGAACGGAAGTTCCATTTAAAAAAAACCCAAAACAAAACCCATACGCAACTATGGGGTATATCCGTCCTTATTCAGAACCAAATAAATCTGAGGATGCATTTGCCTCTGCATATTCTGTTACATTTAGAGACACACAGGTAGATTCAAATAATTTAGAAAGTTTGAATTGTCTAAAAAAAAAAATTCTATTGCAAAGTCCATGGCTGCAGAGTGAGCATATACATGTCAGAAGCCTAGCACATAATAATTAACAAATAATAAACAATGGCGGACATTCGCTTTTTGCTAGCAAGCTACACGCATGTGAAATTCCACGTACACAACCAAACCTCACTTAAGTTGTCTCGGTCATCATTATCATACGTCTGAAAACATGTGTATTTACACAAACGTCCAGGTCTGAGTGAGCCATATTTGCCCTTACTGTACATGGGCTACGTTATTCCACCCATTCCTTCCTCTCAAGTTGTAAGGGGACGTGTGTTGGGATATGAATTCCACGCAATAGTGTACACCATTTGTTAAGCATGCACAGTGCGATTTCATGTAAGATACGCTGCGCAAACTAGCATATATCCAACTCTGAATCAGGCCAAAGGAACAGTACTTTACAGCAGGGTGTTGGAGGCAGCCTGGGATAAGACCGGGATAATTTAGAATAATATGTCATGTGGGCAGCACGGCGTCTTAGTGGTTAGCACTTCTGCCTCACAGCACTGGGGTCATGAGTTTTGATTCCCGGCCATGGCCCTATCTGTGTAGAGATTGTACGTTCTCCCAGTGTTTGCGTGGGTTTCCTCCGTTTTTTTTCCCACACTCCAAAAACATACTAGTAGGTTAATTGGCTGCTATCAAATTGACCCTAGTCTGTCTCTGTGTGTATGTGTTAGGGAATTTAGACTATAAGCTCTATGAGAGGCAGGGACTGATCTGAGTGCGTTCTGTGTACAGTGCTGCGGAATTAGGAAATAAATAAATGATGATTTAGTATAGCTTAGGTATGGTGCTGCAAATTATGGGAAAAACAAAATCTTATCTGGAAAACAAGTCCTTTGCGTTGTGGATAGCTATATATATCCTATATATATGTATATATATATATATATATATATATATATATATATATATATAGATCCTATAGCTGTACATGATTTGGAAGTCATGTAGATTTATGTCATTATGCATCACACAGTGTACTATATGAGGTATCAATTTTAATAGTGAACCAAACTATAAGCAGGAGACTTAGGGCAAATCAAGTGGACCCCAGACAATATCTTGTAAAAGTTGAAAAAACAATTTATTGCTCTGTGGAAGTAATTATCAGCAATGAAGGCGTGTTTTTGCTAATAGTACAAATTGTTAGAGAACTCCACAGACCAGATCGCTTGTGCAGAAAATGGATGCATAGTGGAAGAATCTGACGTGCTACTTGGGGGGCTTCAGTTGCTACTTATTTTGCATTTGGACACCTACCCTGAACAAACAAATCTAATTGTAATCTGTAAAAAAACCACTTTGCATTGTAGAAAAGAGCACCAAGAAATCATTAAATGACACAAACATCATTATTTTATTTGTACACTTCATGTGTATGTACAGTAAGACCACAATCAGAATGCTGAAGTGGTCAGAAGAAGTACCACAGATTTGTGATCCCAACAGGAAATCAGATTTCTGAGCTTTACGCTGCCATTTATCAGATGTATGTGATGTAAACGTTTCTTCGGTCTGTTGTCACCATTTTAATCCATGATGTTAAGTATCCAGCAGAAATTTCTCGGCATAATCTGTCCAAAGGTCTATCCATAGACTCATGCAATGGTGTACAATTAATAATACTTTCTGTGTCTAATGAATGTGATTCAGCTGTTAGTAGCATTGTACCACCTAGCACACGACGGATAAAGTCAGAAGGCATCTGGGAACCACACCATTCCCAAGGACACTCTACTCTCCTCCGCCCTTCAACTGGTAACATGGGTGCTATGGCCTGACCAATAGAGCATCCCCTGTCCTACCATGTGATCCCACCTAAACATTTGGCTTCCATCTATTCTTGATCTATTCTTGATGACCAATAGAGCATCCCCTGTCCTACCATGTCAACCCACCTAAACATTTGGCTTCCATCTATTCTTGACACATGGACAAAAATGATTTAAAACGTGATCATTTACAGAACAGGGCCCACAGGTGGCATCCTCAATGTTTGCTACTCAGAGACTAGGAAATTAGAGTCACTAACAACAAAAATGTATATAATTGAGATTTGGACATCAGCCATTGGTGGTTGATACATATCACATAATGGGTACGCTATGCATAGTGTTACAATGCAGTGCATTTAGAGCACCTTTTCACATTTAAATCTGTAACGTTTTACAGATTTAATGGGAGTAGGCCAGAGAAAGCGCAGCGCAGTAAGGACATGTTCACGTAATTGGGATATAATTACATTTGGATGCATTCTCCGAGACACCTATTAGGAGGCGCTTCTGGAGGGCTGGTGCAATCATACACAAACATAATGAGGACTATAAGCAGCACTATCTAGCCACTTCTCATTGTGTATCGACATCTCCAGCTGATAGTAGTTAATTCATTAGTGTTGCAGCTCGATTATATTCACATTGCTTATTTGTCATTTCCATTTGGATTACTGCAGGAAATTAAATACCCACTTGATTTTTAAAGCATCTTGAGATGCACCCAAGTCAACATACACAAATAAGTTGTTGTTTTTTCATACATTCAGAGCGTAAAAGCATATAACTCTAAATAAGCCACAAAGGTGCCTAAAATGTGTTTCTAATGACAACCAGAGAGAATTTCAAGAGGAAATTTTGCTAGTTTAAGTACATCACAAAGTGTGATCAGGCATTGTATTGTAAACTAATCATTTGTCTTTAGAAGTTACTGTATCTGGACATGAAGCTGTCATCAATCAAAATATACTGCACACTACCAAACACAATGCAGCAAAAATAATTGGGCATTGTTTATTCCAGTGTGACTATTTCTTTTATTGCTCCTGGCTATTTTAGTTCTAGTTCCCAAATATGTGTAGTTTGGCAGCATATCTATGTTCAGCAGAGCTAACTCAAAGAATTGTGCTTGTCTGTTCCCAGTAGTATGTTCAATTTGAGGTTATATTTTTTAGATAACATCAGCAGTCAGCTCCAGTAATAATTTTAACTATATCAATGTTCTTGACAATATCTTAAATTCAGCCCAGTTGTAGGAAACAGGACAATGTTTAATCAGCTATAGCCTTAATTATATGTGATAAGTAATGAAGTTTTACTGTAATATACATTTTATTCTAGTTTCCATATATTTTAAAATGGCCCTACATGGCCAACTTCTAGTGCAGTGTGACAGGATTGCTATTAGAGATGTTCACCTCCGTGTTCTGGTTTTGGATCAAGATTAACTTCATGTTTTGGTTTTGGTATTGGCAAAACTGCCCTTGCGTGTTTTGGATCCCTATTATTTTTTTTTTGCTAAAATCACATATTTTTGCTTCCCCCCCTCCAATAACACTAATTTCAAGTAATTTGCAGTCAATTTTAACCACCTCACAGGTCCCAATATTATTTTCAAACAAAGACTGCAGATTTAGAAGACCAAGACTGCCAGACCTATTATTTGTATTTCAGCAATGACAATTAGCAATGGAGCTCTCCTCTTTGTGTGTTACCTATATAACACTGTACAATGCAACTGCAGATTTACATGAAGCCTGTCAGCCTTAGTATTTTATTTCAGCAATGACAATTAGCAATGGAGCTCTCCTGAATGTCACTGTAGACTTTGAAGAACACTGCTACCCCTCCTCTTTCTATTCTACCTATGATGCTGCCCAACTGCTCTACGGACTGCCAAGAACTGTGCTACCCCTTCTGTGTTCCTATGTGAAATGGTGCTGGATTGCCATGGAGGACGGTACTTATAGAATCCAAAACTAGCGAGATCCGACAACATTGATGTTTTGCCTCGTTTTCAATTCCGAGGGCGCACGAAAGTGGCTCGGTACACGAATCTGCTAAGTTCAGGTTTTTTCGGTTCGCGGGGAACCGAGCCTGAGCATCTCTAATTGCTATACAATGTGGCCACAATGCTCAGTAGCGTCGGACAGTGGGGAAGACAGTCTGCAAGGGATGTAGTGTATAGCATAGTATAGAGAGTGAGGGATCTTGAAACAAGATTCATGGACAGAAAGGAGTTTATTACAAACAGCTCTTATGGTCTAACATTCACAGGAAAAGGGGAGGGGGGGGGGAGTGGTAATATGTGGATAAGGTTGGAGGGAATGTAAGTATGAGGTGGATGGAAACTTGTAGGCTGGAATGAGAAATGTGAGCAGACAGTAAGGATTGAACTTCCTGTGTACAGACTAGCAAGGAGGGAAGTGGTGGAGGGGAAAAAATAATAATAGGGAAGGGTGAAATAGGATACTGGAGAGAGGAGTTTGTAGAGAAGTCTGGTGAAAGTGAGTAGGTGCATGATGGAGAGATGTGGATGAATGTGGATTACATAGGGTAGGTAATGAGAGAGTGGGGGGGATGATTGATCCATGTTGCGCAGGGCAATGGAGGAGGTGGAGGCTACTTTACCACCCCCTGGCTGTATATAGCTATAATAGAGAAGGCAATACCCTGCACCCTTGACGCAAAATCCAGGATGCCGACAGTTGGGCTTAGTGCAACCAGCAGCCAAAGAGATATACAAAAAGCAGTGACAGCTGAACTCTGTGGGTCTAAGATGAAGTGAAAGGTAGGACATAGAGCTGACACTCTAGCTGCCCGCAGTTGTCTAATTTTGGAGCCACACACTCTTAGATGTCGGACCAGCTAGTAGCAGAACAAGGGTGTCCTACTTGAAACACAAAATACAGTTTTATCAATCACAGCAAAGCATTTTCATATCAACCATGTGTCTATGACAGCATGGGATATATTTACTAAACTGCGAGTTTAAAAAACTGGAGATGTTGCCTATAGCAACCAATAAGATTATAGCTGTCATTTTGTAGAATGTACTAAATAAATGATAACTAGAATCTGATTTGTTGCTATAGGCAACATCTCCACTTTTTCAAACCTGCAGTTTAATAAATGTACATCCGTGTTTCCTTCGCATTTTATCTACAACCCCCTCCTGCCTGTCTAAGTTCTTTAAAGTCATGCTCCTGGCCCAGTGCCGTGTACATGGGTGCAGACCGTTCTTGATTTTCCAGTTATTGTAATCACTGTCTCTCTGCCAGTCATTTTTAAATAATTAGATTTTGTCTGTTTGGTAGGATTTAAGTGGACCGTATAGTGGTCTAAAATCTGATTAAATTTCATCTAAGAGGGGAGAAAAATCCTGCAAGATCTTGGACCTATCAAACAAACTGATCTTGAGGAGCTTGTGCTGCCTGTGTTTGCAGTCATCGGATAAGAAGCTACACGGGATCCCCAAGACCTGTTTGTTTTATTTACCTGGTGAACACGCTCATGTGTATGTTTAAAGCTGCACTACTATCTATGTATTGTTTTATTTATTTTTTTGCTTTTTTATACTATGGTGCCCCTTCCCGTAGACCACTCACACGTTTTCAACCCAGGCTCTAAGAGCAATGGATAAGCTCTGACTAAGAGTAAAATATTTTGCTGGTGAATGACCGTATTTCCACAGGATGCCAGAGGAAGGCAATGCAATACCTCAGTTATCCTCACAGTGGTAAAAATAATTCTTTCCCAGCACCATTAATGCCAACTGGATTCATTCCTTAGAGCAATTACCTCAAAAAAATGCAATACAATAATTATATCTGAATATACCATTTTTTGCATTAAAAAAGGTATCCAGTCCACTTAATTAATTGGCCACAGCTGCCTTTGTAGGCAAAGTGTTCCATAGTCTGATTATCCTTCATTCCTCAAGTTTCTTGTACATGGTATATCATTCAATTAACATAACTGTACCAGAACAGACCATTCCCCTTTAAATACAAGCAAACAAAACGTTATTGATAATCACAATTATATTTTAATAAACATAAATGAACCATAAAGAAAGCTGAGAATGAAATAGTTTAATTTGACTTTACGTTTTTTTTTACATAGAGAGAATGGTGTAGATACGAATCTAGAAGATAAAATGGGTAAGCGTGTCAACAAACATCAACAGAATAAATCTAGTAATGTCTACAACAGCTGAGTCCATGGATTGCCATGAAAACAGCTGCATTTTCATTATATCCAGGTGTGTACAGGCCAGATACTATTCAACAAATGATATCATACTTGTGTCTTCTGGACCTGGGCTTCCCAAAAGCTCCATAAAGAGTCTTCTCCAGGCTGTGGGCTGTCAGTTGGCCGGACAGCCCTGGTCTACATGAACAGTAAGATTACTCAGGCACCTCCAGTAAATGTTTAACAGAACAATTAGACAGGTAACCATCCTAGCAGCAAGGGATGTAAATGCATTCTACATGCAGATACATTTATCATGTGACATCTCAGCAACACTACAAAATCACGCAACTAATAGCCTGTGCAATACCACCGTAAAGCTGTACCAAGGCCATCTTTAATAAGAAGGATGCAGTTTGTATGAGCACCCACATTTGCTAATAATCACAAGAGTATTATATGAGTAAGGAATAGCGAACCAATTTGATCCAAACTGGCCTCCAGGCCACATCCTTTGGATAGATCTAGCCAAACTGTACTTCATGCTGTAAGTCCAGATGTGGCCAGTCAATGTGCCGTATTATGTACTTAAACATGTCTTACTGATATTATGAGATTTCATCATATGACTTCAAGTAGAGGGGCGTGGCTTGCTTCCTCAGCTTCTCCTGTGTGCGCATAGTTTTACTGTGTGGTATGGCAAGTCCCATAGGAGGGAGATAGGTCTACGGATGCAACAAAGAACAGGTTAATCTCTCATTTATATAAAACTAAAAGACAGTTGTTGTCAGCACTTATCCTTAACACTGCATATCTGTGTGTATCTAGCAAAACGACAACATGAGGTTCATATTTTGATCAAAACATTTAAGCCTGCATCCCAGAGTCAAGGATATATCATGGTATGCAGGTCCTACATTGACCTATATGCTTCAAACACCATTAAAATGCAGTTAAAATCAGATGCACTCACCTCTCAGGTATAGAGGCTTACAACTAGCAAGCTGGCTTCTAAGTCACACCCAAATGTGCCTTAAATAGGCTTAGTGGACAGCAGCTAAGACAACATAAGGCAATATTTTGATACAAAACCAGAGAAGAAATAAGCCTGTGCTTGATATATCCCATATTACATATGGTACCAGCTGCATGGCAATAAGCCAGCACTTGGTATATCCCATATTGTGTATGGTACCAGCTGCATGGCAATATAAATGCCCATATATGTATACAAAACAAAAAGACAGTTGTCAGCGCTTATTCTTCACACTGCATATCGGTTTTGATCAAAATATGAACTAATACCTCATGTTCTTATTTTGCTAGATACACACAGATATGCAGTGTTAAGGATAAGCGCTGACAACAACTGTCTTTCTGTTTTGTACACATATATGGGCATTTATATTGCCATACAGCTGGTACCACGTATAATATAGGATATACTTGCGTATTTCTTCTCTGGTTTGATCTCTATTTATACATGATACCAGTATTTATTAATTAATTTTCAGTTCATTAGAGCTACAATAAGGCAATTGCAATATTTAAATAAAGATTCAAAAATGGAATGCATTTTAAAGGACAAACTTTAAGCTATTAAAACGTATGTATACCCTTAACAAAATACAGCACCACAGAATTTATTTTATAAAACCTTTCCTAATGCAGACAATTTGTAAAATGATGCGGTTTGTGGATCTATTAAGTAAGCTTATAATGTTCACAATTCCCGGAATGTTTGGAGAATAGGTGCTATTTTACATTTTGAGGACACGTGTAATGTAACAGTCAGCACAGGAAAGGAAGGATGATAAAGAGTGTAGAGCTGATAACAGTGGCATTTGATTTCAGGGCACTATAGCATGCATCCTGCCAGTACACTGCTCGCCCTTCTGTAATGGTATAACTGAATCACTATAGGACAGGCTATGAGAATGACAGCAAGTGTAGCCCGTCTGTAAACAAACTGTCCAACAAAGGGGTTGCAGGGCAGTATCACCAGTGCAGAGGGGACATTTGGGTTCCTGCAAAACCACAAAAAAGTAATAAGGGAGTTAAACCTATAACTATACAATATACTCACAAGACGTCATTAACTACAAGCAGCCACACATAGCAGAGATCAGTCTGCAAGCTGTCTCCACACTTACGATGCTCACATACAGGCAGGTCCGCGCTCAAAGTGCCAAGAGGCCAGATTTATGTACAAACTAGTCAACACCAGGTAGAGCCAGCTGGTCTGCTCTTGGGTCAAAAGGTTGGCTCTTACTGGGTGCAATTTAACAATTAGATTATTGATGATAACTCACAATCAGTTTGTTATCACCAACCACATGCCAGATCTGATCTGCAAGATTGAGAAGTAATTTTACCTTCATTTATTGGGAGTAAAGCGATTTATTAAAGTAAGTATCATTAAGTAACCTACAATAAAGCAAGCTGTTCCATTACACAGAAATACTTACAGGTCTGGGGTACGGTATTCCATAATGTAAACCAATTTCAACTCGCGCCTTGCATTCTTCTATACATTGGTGGATAGCTTCTATACGTGTTATCTAGCATGACAAAAAGAAGAAAGTGTATTGGGTTTATACTATAAGTACAGCAAGGGAACACTGCCTAACTGGGGTCTGGCAGTATTTATGCCCATATGTTCCTTTAAGAATTTAAGCATATACATTATATACATTTTTACAAATAAATCACGTCATAAAAATATTTTAACCATGTCCAGTTTTTTTTTTTTTAACCACACAGGGTATTTTTTCGTGCAAAATCATAATGAGTTTGTAATGCAACAGAAAACTCATAATTTGACCACTGGGGCGCACTGTTTTACTGCAGTTTATAGATGATCATTTGTGTTGGTACCATTAAATGGGCACATACCCAGCAGGGTCCAAATGGACTGCATTTACATCTATCACTGATCCTATGTAATTATTTTCAAAATCCCAATTAACACACAGTGATGTTATTCTGCTGTCTGACAATAGTAGTCTTGTGCTTAGCGTTATGGAAGCAATGAGGGCTCCCACCTAAGATACGATCTGTGTTTATAAAAATGTTTTTTTATAATATAATCAATTAAACAGTGTTACCCAGTAGCAGTACAGAATCTTTATGTAGCATTATAAATCAATCAGGACCTGGGATCCTTTCAGCCAAGGGAGTACATTTGTTTTTACACATTATTTATATGCCCTAAACCTTCAAAAAGGAAAGATTTATATATTCTTCCATGTATTATATGGCAATTTCCAAGTACTTCCCCAGGATTTGTCCATGGATACACCCTCTGCACAGCACAACTTATGCTATATTCTATATATAATAAAGGTTTTCCCATGTACACTAAATAGTATGAATATTCCTGGGTGTTAGACAATAAGGGGAAACCGCACTTCAAATGCCCATTGTGATGTCACAAATCAACTGCACCCTGGGAAGTGCATGGATCTGTGGGCCACGGAGGTGGCATCTGCATACTGCAAATGTTTTCACAGTCCGCTGGGAAGAGCTGGCGGTACAGGGTGCTTCTTGCCGAATACACCTACTTTTGTATGAACATGCAAATACAAGATTTTGGTTTGGGGGACGAGATGCAAATAATGTATTTATAGGGGTGTAAACAATATAGTGTATATTAATGGGACACATATTGCACCTTCTAGCTGCACTTCTATGGGAGAAAGTGTTTCAAGGTACACCTTAATCAGTGTAAAAAAAACATACAAATCCTCAAGGACAAAAAAGTGGCATACGTGATAAAGACAACCCTGATCTCCCTTCACTCTCAGCGAGGCTGAACTAAGCAGTACAAAATGTAAAACTTAAAGAACCCGGGTAAGGGTGGCCAGGGGGTTCCCAATGTGGTAGTAGATTGGCCTCGACATTTTTACTGTTTCCAACATTTTCAGATGTATCTGCAAACCCCCAGACCTAGAGCAGATTAATGTACTGGAGGCCATCATTTGTGTGTGCACAAGTACACAATCACACGCGTACAGAAGCAGCCCAGGGGGTATATTTACTAAACTGCGGGTTTGAAAAAGTGGGGATGTTGCCTATGGCAACCAATCAGATTCTAGCTGTCATTTTGTAGAATGCACTAAATAAATGAAAGCTAGAATCTGATTGGTTGCCATAGACAACATCTCCACTTTTTCAAACCCGCCGTTTAGTAAATCTAGCCCCAGGTCTGCTCCTTATGTTGTGTGTAAATGATCCTTAGGGAGTCCGTAGAACGGTCTTGGATTGTAGAAACAAGTTCATAAAGAAACACAGGATTTGAAAACATACAATCCCTATCAGTGGTGAAAGTAGGGTGTATACGGTGGTAGCCACTTCTACCGCCATCATTTAAAATAAGCTCTTAGGACAGGAGCCTCTTACAAATTCTCATGTCAAATATATGAACTTGCTGTTCATTTCTGAAGCAATATGCATGAGTGTTGCCCATCAAATCACTAAGAACCAGTGACGTCAGCGAGACACAAAATACCATAGTGGTGTCACTTTTCCTAGTAAATTGATCATCTGCATTTACATTAATATTGTTTCTGTATTTTCTATTTAATTAGTGTCTTTTATGGAGATAGGGCCTTCAGAACTGTACACAATACTTGAGCTGAAGTCTTACCAGCGACCTGTAAAGAGGCAATAAAACATCCCTCTGATTGTTATCAATACCTCTTCTTATACAACCAACTATTCTACTGGTTGACTACCTCTTCTGGAGCTACTACTCCCTTTCCTGTTACTGTTAACAGTAAACTACCATTCACTTTGTATTCTGCTTTCGGATTTGTGTGTCCCGCCTGCATTATTTTACATTTTGATATATTAAAGTTTAGTTTCCAGGACTTTTTATTTTCTTACACTTGCACCCAAGTTAGTTAGTGCCTTTTCTATTCCTGCCTGCACATGTCTCTCTCTCTCCTACATAGAACCGCTTCATTGGATGGTGCACAGCTGTCACACACACAAGGTTTGCGCTGACAGTGCCTTCAGACTGACAGGACATTGAACACGCTCAGTTCTGTGAATGATGTTACAGGCAAATAGCAGCAAATGATCTGTCTGCTCGTAAAATCGCTGTGTGGTCAAATATAAGCACACAACTTTGGCTGATGCACTTAATATAACAACACATGACAGACAGTATGGCTCTGTATATTGATTGCTAACAGTTATAGTGATAGAATTGCTTATGGAGGGTTAAGTTCAACTCACTGACACTGGACGTCTAAGATTCTTACAGCAATACAGGTATTTACATGCTGCAACAATCATCATCATCATTTATTTATACAACGCCACTGATTCTGCAGCGATGTACAGAGAACTCATTCACATCAGTCCCTGCCCCATTTGAGCTTAGTCTAAATTCCCTAACATACACACACAGACAGAGACAGACTCGGGTCAATTTAGATAGCAGCCAATTAACCTACCAGTATGTTTTTGGAGTGTGGGAGGAAACCGGAGGAAACCCACGCAAACACGGGGAGAACATACAAACTCCACACAGATAATGCCGTGGTCGGGAAATGAACTCATGACCCCAACGCTATGAGGCAGAAGTGCTAACCACTACGTCACTGTGCTGCCCATATACATGGTAAGATGCGATTAAGTCTGACATTTCCCATTTGTACCCATCAGATGACATCTTACAATGTTTGCATAGATAATAGAGCTGAATAAGATTTATAGGTTTAGTATCTTCCCTTTAAATTAATATAGCACTTAAAAGTTATATTCTCATGTGATTTTATTCTTTACAAGCCTGGAGGGCTCACTGCAACTCTTGGTCAATAAACAGTAATCATAACCATGAGATCTGAAGCTAAAGAAATACTCCTACTCAGCAGATCCAAAAAGAACTACATATAATAAAGAAAATGTATTTTTAATGAGAAAGTTAGAATTCAATTATGTTTAGTTTTACACATTATGTTACAATGAGTTTACGTCAGACATATTGCTTTGAGTGTGTTAAGTTGGCTACGCATTCCAATTTCATCAGCTCTACAACTACCACAAAAGGTGGCTGAGAACGACTGAAATCTATTTGGCCGTATTGCAATTGTTCCTGTCTGAAAATGTAGCTGTATGGTAGCTGCTACCACTGTGTGGTTACAAGATGCTTAGAGCCACATGTATGTGACCAGTAACTGTCTAGATCTGACCGGTTGGCCCTCCCACTTGTAGGGCTAAATTAGACACTGACTGAACAGGCTGCATCTTACTGTGTGCGGCCAGCTTTAGGACTGTGCCCTGTCAGGTACATACGTTTTTATTTTTATGAAACAACTTCCTGGCTTCATCCACTATGTACTGTTTCTCCTGTATGGTCTCGTCCTCCAGTTCTGATACAGATTTCCATTTCCTTGCAATCCGGAAAATTTGGCGATAAAGGTTAAGAACTTCTTGACGTGTCACTGCTGTCATCTTAGAAACATATGTATATCTGGAAAAAATTGATGACCATTAACAACATATTACTTTGCTCACGCTCAGTGTATACAAATGAAAAGCAAGTAAAATCTATAAATCAAATTTGATTTTTGTTTTGTTAGTTAACTGAATTGCCTACAACGACCCTTTCCTTTTGATCTAAAAGAAACATTCCAATTAGATGTCCCATAATACCTTGTGCTGGACCACTCACAATCTTTCAGCTTATGTTGATCATTACCTACAACTCCATGGTGTGTGAGGTCCTAAATACGTGACAACTCACTTCCTGGGAAATTTGTCCAGGTCTTATACACTAATATACCATATCAAAACAGTATTAAGAACATTACCTTTTGAAATATATCCAGACCTCAGAGGGTCAATGTGAGATTATTCTACACTTCAATCAGTTTATAACAGATTTTGGGAACAACAATGGGAACCAGGTTCGCCCCATGCTTCACCAACCTCTACATGGGTGTGTTCAAAGAGCAGTTCATTTGAGGCAGTAATCTCAGGTCCAACCTGCTCCTCTATAGGTGTTGTATAGATGATCTCTTTTTATTTGGAATAGTGAAGAGTATTCTATTAATACATTTACAACAACTCTTAATCACAATTCTTTTAACCCCACCTTCAAAAGCACAGATCACTCCTCTGTAGATCACCCTCCCAACGGTGGATGACATTATTTAAACGTTTCGCAAGAAACTAAATGAAACTAATTTTTTACTCTATAATAGCAATCATTACAAGAGTTGCCTCAATAATATAACTGATTAGACTCTTTAGTTTCTCTTTTCATGCACAATGTCTCCATAATCTTCAGAGTTTCCAAAGTCTTAATTGACAATTTGAAACAGTATCCAATTCTATTTCTTCACAATGTAAAAAGACGACAGAGATAAATTACATATATTTGACTTTAGTTTATCTATATATCGCATTAGCAGCTTGTCTCATTTAATAAAAAATATTGTAAAAAAAAAAACAGAAAAAACACAAACTATTCTATCTTGACACTCCAATATTAAAATCTAGTGTCTCAACCCATCCAACTATTTCTAAAAGAGCAAATACTTTACATACTATATTAGATACATCTTTTTTTAAATCCATACAACCTGGTAAAATAGACCCTAGTATGATGTGGTTACACTCAAAAACTGTAGGCTGTTTTAAATGTTGTGGTTCACAGTGTGTAACATGCTCCTATAGACAACACTTGTCAATATCTTTTCAGTCATAGTTTTAAGTTCTTTATAAAATCCTTTATCAACTGTAATACCAAATATGTAATATATATATATATATATATATATATATATATATATATATATATATGTTACCCTGTCCATGCAACTACAAATATATTGGACGCATTAACCATGCTCATAGAGCTAGGTTTCTAAAACATGTATTCAACACGTTCCATCTATTTCCCAGCCATAATTCTTAGAGGCACATGATACAAACACCCATGGCTTTAGGATGATGGGAACTGAATACATTCCCTCTACACCAAGGGGTGGCGATTGTATATAAACTATTTTTTGAATGATGTTTAAGGGAAAAAAAATTGGTTACATTTGAACACTTTTAACAAACAATAGCTTTGGCTGTTAAAACACTATTCTATTACTAAAGTATATAATTCTGTGATTGCTGATAAGGTGTATACTACTAAATAGCACTATGTGTTCCCCATTGATCCATTATATTAAATCCACCATTTGCTAGAGCTTGCTGAAATATTGTTCTACGTAGCAGCGATTGTGCAGAACTCAGTGGCCACTTTATTAGGTAGACCTGCTCGTTAATGAAAATAGCTAATCCACCAATTATGTGGCAGCAACTCAATAAATAAAAGCATGCAGATATGGTCAAGATGTTCAGTTGTTGTTCAGACTAAATACCAGAATGGGTAAGAAATGTGATCTAAGTGACATTGACCGTGGAATGATTGTTGGTGCCAGAAGAGGTGGCTTCAGTATTTCAGAAACTGCCGATCCCCTGGGATTTTCACACACAACAGTCTCTAGAGTTTACAGAGTGTTGTTAAAAACAAAAATCATTTGGTGAGTGGCAGTTCTGTGGTCAAAAATACATTGTTAATGAGAGAAGTCAAAGGAAAATGGCCAGACTGGTTGAAGCAGACAGGAAGGTGACAGTAACTCAAATAAACGTGTATTAAACAGTGGTATGTGGAAGCGCATCTCTGAATGCTCAGCACATTAAACCTCAAAGTGAATGGGCTACAGCAGCAGAAGACCACACTGGGTTCCATGCCTGTCAGCTAAAAAAAGGAAACTGAGGATACAGTGGGCACAGGATCACCAAAACTGGACAGTTGAGGATTGGAAAAACTTTGCTTGATCTGATGAATCCCAATTTCTGCTGGCTACATCAAGTCAATACCACTGACTGTCTGACCCAAGATTTTCTATTAGGGACTTTTCATGACTCTGATATACTGATGCATCATGCTGACATGACTCTGATTTGTTATTTATTGTCGGTTATCTTTTTTTTTTTCCTACTGTGAAAATAAATAAACAATATTGCTTACAAAAAAACAATACCTCTAAATATAAACTATAACAAAGCAATTAGTTATTTAAATTTCAACATAAAAAAAAATTCTATCAGGAACAGTGCTTTCAGGCATGCATCAGTGAAAGTAGTTGATCCTGCTGCTGCGGGACAAATTAGTATTGGTTTCATATGCTGCAAGTTCTGGCCTTTGCCTGCCTCAGACTGTTCATAGATCGCTCCATGTTTCATTTGGATCTAACCATTCTGGATGGCCACCGGCAATGACGTTTCAACTGGATATTGACCAATTATGGTTTGCTGCCAACGAGAGAGCTTCTTAAACAATGGACCTTATTCCAGAATAGTGTGAGTACCTGCACTTACGTGTATTTTATTCCTTTAATGATACTGACTATTGTCTTCAATATATTCCTGTGTCATTCAGAAGCCGTATAAAACAGCTGTCATTTCATAGTAATCGTCCGTCATTCCACATTATGACACTTGTGTAGTGGATTATAGGTTTGTGGGAGCGCATATACAAAGAGACTAGTGTGTGGGATTAGGAGATCTGGGTCAAATAGGGGTGTTTATATGGGGGAAATGCAAGTTTTTTACTGACATTTCTGCATTGACACGGCGTATAAAACAGCAGTCATTCCATACCCGTCATTCCACATGTAAAACATAATCAAGTATCTTAGCAATAAGTGTTTTAAAGATATAATTAAGTATAATATTTTATAAAATATACATTAACGTTAAGTTTGCATTCATTATAGTCAATTCGCATTCCTTTTAGTACGTTCCCATCGTTGTTTATTCCTACTTTTATCATGAGGCAATTAGTGGATGTAGAACTACAAGCTCCAGCATGTCCTGTCAGAGACAGATATTCTACCTATACACACATTACCACTATAAGACTCATTAACTAAGTGTACCCATGTGACCCCTACACACATCCTATAGGTAACTTCAGCCACAATGCTCTGAGACAATCTCTACATCACCAACCTCAGGACGGTCTCCTGTGACTTCACCACGTAATGTACACTCACTGCAAAGTACGTACGACCTACCCTCTCATGTGACGTCACCACGTTCAGTACGCAACCTGCCGCAGCACGTACGGCCTACTCTCATGTGACGTCACCGCGTAGTACGCTCACTGTCGCAGCGGGCACGACCAGCCGTCTCTGACGTCTAAACGTTAAGAGGCGGCGCTATAATGGAGGTGATGTCACACTTGGTCTCCTCCCCCCGTACTGTATGCGTGATGTCACCACAAGTGCGCTTGTCGCTTTGGCGACGTCACAACGGGCGGAGAAGAGGAGGGAGAGGTTTGGACGTCGCAGGAAGACAGCTGACTGGGTGCTCCGGTCCCCTGCACCCCAGATACAATGTGGGAGAGCATGAAGTGATGCGGGGGCTTTATTCACGGCAGACATGGTGAGAGGGGGGCTGCGCGCTTCTTACCCCCTGGATACCAAGTGTGGGTGTCGGGGGTCTTCTGACAAATCACCGAACCTCATAAGTCCTCCCACACACACTCCTGTGTTCTGTAGGGACTCATAATAACAGGGCTGCCTAGGACCAAATTGTTTTACCACCTATGTATAAACACATTTTATGTTTGTATTACCGTGCCCCTTTGTGTGTGTGGTTGTGTCGTTCCCCCTTTGCCCCTCTCTTTGCCCGTGTGTGTGTGGCTGGGACCGTTGCCCCTCTTTGCCCCTGTGTGTGTGGCTGGGGCTGTGCCCCTCTTTGCCCCTGTGTGTGTAGCTTGGGCTGTGCCCCTGTGTATGTAGCTGGGGCTGTGCCCCTGTGTGTGTGGCTGGGGCTGTGCCCCTCTTTGCCCCTGTGTGTGTGGCTGGGGCTGTGCCCCTCTTTGCCCCTGTGTGTGTGGCTGGGGCTGTGCCCCTCTTTGCCCCTGTGTGTGTGGCTGGGGCTGTGCCCCTCTTTGCCCCTGTGTGTGTGGCTGGGGCCGTGCCCCTCTTTGCCCCTGTGTGTGTGGCTGGGGCCGTGCCCCTCTTTGCCCCTGTGTGTGGCTGGGGCCGTGCCCCTCCTTGCCCCTGTGTGTGTGAGGCTGGGGCCGTGCCCCTGTGTGTGTGTGGCTGGGGCCGTGCCCCTCTTTGCCCCTGTGTGTGTGGCTGGGGCCGTGCCCCTCTTTGCCCCTGTGTGTGTGGCTGGGGCCGTGCCCCTGTGTGTGTGGCTGGGGCCGTGCCCCCGTGTGTGTGGTTGGTGCCGTGCCCCCCTTTGCCCGTGTGTGTGGTTGGTGCCATGCCCCCCTTTGCCCGTGTGGTTGGTGCCGTGCCTCCCTTTGCCTGTGTGTGGTTGGTGCCGTGCCCCCCTTTGCCCGTGTGTGTGGTTGGTGCCGTGCCTCCCTTTGCCCGTGTGTGTGGTTGGTGCCGTGCCCCCCTTTGCCCGTGTGTGTGTGGTTGGTGCCGTGCCCCCCTTTGCCCGTGTGTGTGTGTGTGGTTGGTGCCGTGCCCCTCTTTGCCCCTGTGTGTGTGTCTGGTGTCTTGCCCCTGTGTGTGTGGTTGGTGCCGTGCCCCTCTTTGCCCCTGTGTGTGTGTCTGGTGTCTTGCCCCTGTGTGTGTGGTTGGTGCCGTGCCCCCCTTTGCCCGTGTGTGTGGTTGGTGCCGTGCCCCCCTTTGCCCGTGTGTGTGGTTGGTGCCGTGCCCCCCTTTGCCCGTGTGTGTGGTTGATACCGTGCCCCCCTTTGCCCGTGTGGTTGGTGCCGTGCCCCCCTTTGTCCGTGTGTGTGGTTGGTGCCGTGCCCCTCTTTGCCAGTGTTTGTGGCTGGTGCCGTGCGACTCTGGTGCGGCTGGATAACTAAGTCCTGTTTTTACACACAAGTCAGCACTAGAGTCTCTGTTGGCATGTCCTGACTTGTTCCCCACATAATCTGATTTAATCCTTTCCTGAAGAATGGACTTTTATGTACACAAAATTCTGTCTCCAATTTAAATGACCCCAATATAGGAAATGTCCATTTTACAGTTTGTTTGTATGGCTCCTGTTTTTTTGGGGAAATACAATGTGGGACATGTATTAATGGAGTTGCTGTGCTCTTAGTTCTTAATACATTTTTTTCCAGTGTCTAATTCATCACAGATGTTATGTTTTGTCTTTATATGTTTAGTTAGTGGTTTAAAAGTTTGACAAAATAGCAACAATTCAAACAATGACGATTCATATTACTGTATCAATGGGCATTTTCATTTGCCTGCTATTGATTGTCATGCCATTAATTCTGGCTTTTTAACGTTACCTAAACATATTTAGTTTTGTTATAGATCGTTTGCAGCAGTAGTTAAAAAACACCACCCACAAATAACATCAATATTTGTGTACAACTAGAAGTTGTATATTAACAAACATTCTTCAAAACATATTCATGAACATGGTTGTCCGTTAAACCAGTGTAAATTATTAAATTATAACATATTTTAACTACAGTTCCATTAAGGAATGTCTTTCAGTATATACATTTTCATTATTTTATTGCTGATAAAATGTCGTCCTCTTGTTTATTGTTTAGGAACAGTAAATTGATATGAACTTTTTTATCTTTATAGAACACTATTTTTGACATATAATTTTGCTTTAGTAAATGCAAAAATTATATGTGTCAGTGATATGTGCTTGCAGGTCGGTAGAATAACATACGGTCCAATATAACTTGAAAGCATAATTTTTCCAACGTGGTGGTTGTCTGAGATTCTAAACTGTATTTTGCCTACAAAATTAACATTGGTCTAAGCAGAGAGCATTTACTGTTGGCCCCCATTTTCGATGTGGCCCTGTACTTTAGGCATTGTTTTCTTTCTAGTATAACTTCTATTTTACAGTGTTTGATCATCTAAAACAGTTTGGAAGTTTAGTAATACCTGGCTTTTATTTATAATTGACATCCAAACTACCTGCTGACAACCCACCATGTATCTGTGTCAGATGTGCCTATGTAGCTCTTACATGGTATATTGATGGTGGGTGTTAATGGCAGCTGAGCTTTTAACGAGTCTGCAGGTCCAGTATTGGCGACAGAAACCAGTTTAATAGATGGACATCTGGTGATGTGACCGTGGGGAGCCCCAATGTCTCCCATCCACATTACACTTGCTCTGAAAACATTAATCCGTATCTTGCAGTGTCTGACATGCAAGCTGCTATAAGATTCGGATTACAAATCTGTCTAATAGCACTGATAGCTACCGAAAGAACGCCCTGTGTGTGTGTGTACAAATATTTGCTCTATTCATTCTCAGGAATTGCCAGGACTGTATGTTTTCTGAATAAGGGCTTATTCTGTAATTTGTATCGTTATGCCTAAATATACTAAACACAATTATATATTGTCCTATAGCTCCACACAGACCCTGGCATTCACCTCCTCTTTCAATTATGTGGCAGTGTTCCTCACAGTGACTCTTATTTGCTTTTTTTTCTGGGTAATGGGTTCCTGAGTATTATTATTAACCTTTATTTATATTGCGCCACATGAGGTCCACAGTGCCATGCAGAGGGGAAACAACAAGGCAATACATTGTATAACAGTACAACTGTTCAATAGTTACTGTAAAAATATATTTATATATGAATGCCCTATCTATGTGGAGTTTATATGTTCTCCCCATGTTTATGGGTTTCCTCCCAAACTCCAGAGACATAGGCTTAATTGGCTTCTGATGGAACCCTAGTGTTTGGGTCTGGGGTATGGAATTTAGAATGTAAGCTCCAATAGGGCAGGGACTAATGTGAATGGTTATATGTACAGCACTGCATTATATGACTGGTGCTCTATAAATATTTCTTATTTTGTTGCATTTGTAGTAAACATAATATTTTACAGTTAAGTGATATTTAGAAATATTTCTGGTTTGAATGATCTCAAAGTATTTTAATGTCTGTGCCAGCAGTCATTAGCTCTAAATGCCTGAAATGTTGCCATGGGGGTATTTGTGTTAATATCGGGATGCAGACATGCTGACAGACGCTCTGCATTTTAGATATCTCAATAAAGGCGATTAAACGATTAACTCTTTTGTCCTGACAGCATTCACAACTGTAGGCTGCATGGTCATATTGTTGCCTCTGCCAAGAGTACAGTGTGAATCCTGTATTCTATAATCGGGTGACCCGTTGTCTCTGCTGTTTTATGATCACAGCTTGCTTTCCTTAGGACAAAGCTGTCACTTTTTGTCATGCTCATTCTCTTAATTACAGCTTGGTTTATGTTGGTTGCTAGGAAGGATCTGGTACCAAATCCTGACTGTGTCCCTTTTGCACGTGATAGTATTGTTCCCCCTCGGCCTTAACTGTTAATTAATACATCAAAACATAAACATCGGTGAGGCTTTTAAAAAATAGTATGTTTTAAAATAATCAAAGTGTCTGCATCTTAAACTGCCCATATATGCAGTTTTGGTTATTTTAGGCCACATCAAGCACATATCTCTACACATGTTGGCCCAAAATTATTGAAATTTCTGGCCAACATGATCTGAGTTGACCAGATATTGATTGAATCGGTGTAATATCTGGCTTTCGGATGACCCTGACCTGACAGTGTGCAAGCATTGGCCAAACACTATATTTGGGACATGTGTTCCATACCTTGCTTGAGCAATGGTGACCGGTCTGAATTGGAACTGTCCATTTTGGGCATCCAATATGTTAGTGCTGTTTTGGTTTTTTTAAACAAGACACTTTATGTATGAAAATATATTAAGGCACATTGTAGGTTTCCCCTAATTCCGAACTAGTATTGACAGTTTGCAAAGGTCATTAGCTTGCAGTCTGTAAACGTGTTTGTGTTAAATATCTTAAAATTTGTCATTGTGGTTCTATAACACCTTGTAGTTTAGTCGATGTGGTTGCAGACTATTTGCATGGTATGCTTAAGCAGCAGGTTACCCACTCAAGTTCAAGAGCCATTGGCATAAATGGGAAAATTAGAGCACAATGCTGGTAATATCGCTTGTATTAACCCCTAGTGCACCATATGCTCCCATAGAGATGAATGGATGTTTTCAATTGCAGTGACATGCTTTGAATGCGCTGAAATGGCGCAAGCAGCATCCAAAGTACTGCAAAGCCAATGTGCGTAGATTCATGTATGAATGCAAATGGGAGTGGGCACGTAGTGTAGATACAACTTGCATTTTGTTGCAAGGACAAACATGATACAATATTCTTTCTATTGCAAGATGACAGGGTTCATTTAAATTATACATTCATTAAACAGTGTAGAAGGAGTCCTTCAGATACATAAATCAACTTGGATGAAATGCTGAGTGTTTTCATAACAGCATTGGCATTATTTGATGAACATAAAGTCTTTGCAGATTGCATTTCTGGATCTCTGCTAAACAGTGTGGACATTTCTGGGGTTAGTACAGTTTTTCTGTCTCTTGCCACCAGCAGTTATCCTCTGCAGTGCAGAAAATAAGTCATCTGAAGATACTCTACATCTTCACTGTTTTCCGTTTCATTTTAAGTGCAGCATAACAATTTTTGTAGACTTTTGTTTTTTCCTGTGCCTCTGGTTTCAGTTATATATATGTGTGTGTGTATATATATATATGTATGTGTATATATATATATATATATATATATATATATATTTACGCACCCTATTACATCTCTAATTGGCATTCAGTTCAGAGTAAAGGGTTAATTGATTACATAAGTATTCACTGCTTTTGTTTGAATACTCCTCCATAACGCTTGGTGCAATTTGTTGTCCCCAGAGGTCATATAACTGATTGGCGTTCACCTGTATGCAAAAAAATGTTTTAGTTGATGTAAAAATAACTGGGTGTTTCTGTGAGTTCCCATAGTCCATTTCCAACAAAGAGCTTGATCATGAAGTTGAAACAGCGAATCCAAGTAAAGATGATTGGAAAGCCCCATTCAGGGGATGGTTGTAAGCACATTTGAAAGACTTTTAATATTCATTGGAGCAGCATCAAGCTCACCATAAAGAAATGGAGGTAATCTGACACAATAATGAATTTGTGTAGAACAGGCCATCCTCCAAAACCCAGCATCTGTGAGAGAAGGGCATTTGTTAGGAATAACTAGGGCTTCTCTGAATTAGTCTTCAATGGCGGAGATAAGAGAAACAATATTCCGGGCAATTCACAAACCTGCCCTTTATAGGATGAGTGCAGAAAGAAAACTTGTATGATCTCTGAAAGCATGTAGGAGACCTGTATGCCAAGTGGGCAAAGAATCTCTGACGAGACCAAGAGTTAAGTTTTTGATCCCAGTGTTAGGTGCATGCGACCCTAACACTGCACTTCACCCTATGAACACAATCCCTACTGTGTTGGTGGTGGGAGTAAAATTCTGTGTCGGTGTTTCTCTGCTTTAGAGACTGGAAAACTTCCAAAATTAATGGTGCTAGATATATACAAATCTTTAAGGAAAAAACGTGCTCAAAGTTTGAATTAAAACATTTTTTCTGGAGTAACCCAGTCAAAGCCCTGTTCTGAGTCTCATATCTGTGAAATGATTTGAAAGTTTAGTGAATTGGGTTTTCACCAATGGTCCCCCATGGTTTGCAATGCTCTTTTTCTTTTTTTTGTATTGCATGTTAAAGTGTAAAAAAGGCATGAAAGTTGTATTTACATGATGTTTACAAATGTGCTCAATATGTTTTGGGGGTTTTTTGTTGCATCTATAGCATGCTCCCATTGAGATGAATACAAGTTTTTAACTACATGGGCGTGTGTCCGATGCATTAAAATGGACTGTAAAGCGTTTGAAAAACCTATTGCAGCACACAATGTGTTTTCCACAGCCGTTCATGAGCTTGTGTTAGTTCTGCGATTATGATCCATTTTCATTGTCAGTGTGCGGATTTAAAGGCACTCAAGGTGGTTAGTTATGATGGGCACGGTATGTTACAGATTAACATATTTTAGTAAGTTGTTTTTTTTTTATGATTTATAATGTTGTTTTTTCAATTTTGTTAATCAAGGTTTTGAGAGCAAAATCTAATGTATGTACAGTTCATGTAAATGAGCTGTTACATTGATAAGAATTTTACAGTTATAGTGTAGAAAATAGTTACCTGTGAGGATACCGGGTTTTTAGAACCAAAGTTCACAAGGTTACTCTGCCCACTCTAGGTTCAGGAATCACACAAGGAGGAGAGATAAAGATACAACATTATCTTTACTTTTTCTACAGTAACACAATAGAGCATAAGCCTGCACACTTTAAACAGTAGGTCAGCAGATCACTAGTGTCAATAGGAGTCCCAGCAAAGCTACCCACCCACCTTAGTCATGCAAGAGTCTGTCAACGGGAAGTTCTGGGAGTCCTGGTATCTTCCTGTTACCGGACGCTTGGCCAGCTCTTACCCAGAGCCCCATCACGCTGGTGATCAGTCTCCACTCCTTTTACAAATTTATCCAGGACCTGGTAAGTCACTCCTAATGGAGTGAGGTGATGACGGGTCTCTAGATGGAGCAACAGCCTCCTTCCCAAGATACAATACAGTGATGATCACCGGGTCTACTGGTAGAGAACAGAAACACAACACCAGTCAGTCCTGCACCTTCCAAGAAATCAATCCTCAGAAAATCTCTCCGCATATCCACTGGGTGAAATTTAAGAACTGGTCCTGGGGTGACAGTCCATGCAACCCTGCAAATTGATGGGCCAGTGGGAGATGTTGTTTTGGCAGTGTGGCCTGGTCACTTCACATTACCTATTATACCCTTATCTGAATTTCAGAACAGCTTGGTTTAGTTAGTTTTTAAGTAGCCATTGTCTTGGGTATTTAGAATCGCAATTGATAAAGCCTACCGTGCAAATAGTATTTCGTGTATTTTCTGCATAATGCATCTTTCTAAATTAATTACAAGCTGAAAACAAACTTGAAATTATAACTTGAAAGTCATTCTGCAAATTCACTGCAGGCAAATAAAATAATTAGCAAGAAATAGTTTCAGCTATAACCAGTTTTACACTTGGTAAATCACCAGAGGGAGAAAAAAAACTAATGTAATTACCAGGACTTGGACACCTATCACAGCAGAACTTTATAGCTGGCTACACATGGGCTGATCCATCCTCTTGTCACAAGTGCTGTACAGAAAGATTAGTTCACAGTTTGCTGTATATCCTCTGGGGAGGCATTGCTTCTGTCATCACTGGCCTGACTGTGCAATTCAAAGATTATGGCACACACAGGACAATACTTGCTGTTATTTGATACAGTCAACAACATTATGCTTGGGCATCACAGTTGTTTTTAGGGTCACATATACATTATTGGGCCAATTTCCTGAGTAATGCTATAATTTTATTATTAACCTTTAGTTAGATGGCACCACATGAGGTTAGCAGTGCCACTCAGGGGGTAAACAACAAGACAGTCCATGGTATAACCGTGCAATACAGTAAACAAATAATCTACAACACATTTCATCGTAATGCTAGGCACATCTGCAATGTCTTTTAGAATATGGGCAGCAAATCAGAAACCACTGATTGTCAGAGTAGGTATAAATTGTACAGGAAGGTAAGTAACCTTTACCTGAGTAATGGGCAATGTAGTCTAATAGTTGTAGTGTTGTGGTCTATGTAACGTTGTATTGTAATATGTATTTTGTCACTCCGACAATAACATTTTCCGTTCAACCAGTGGGTTTTCTTTGCTGGCTATTCCGATTTAAATGACAATTGTAGATGATGATGGATGGTTATAAACTGTAAAGTCGTATGAAGACAATCTTAACCTATATTAACCTATAAAGTTTTAACCATACCAGAGGCTGAAAAAGGAGCATAATGTAAGTGGCAAATATTACTGCTAATCAAAGTCCATCCGGTTTCACTTCACATGGTGCACTGAAGTCTTAATGCGTCATGGTACAAATGGGGTAACAATTTGTGTTGTATGGTTGTTTGTGTAATATTGAATTGAAAGAGAATTGTCATGTTTTATGGTTTGCACATAAAGGTCATTGTATGGGCAGTGTTCATTCTGCAACGTGTATACTGTGTCTGGAATTCATTTTTCTCTTTAATTCTGCGCTTATTGTACGTTTCGTCGTGTCGCCATGTATTGTGAATAGAGCACAAAGGACCCTCTGATTTTACATCTCCGAATGAATGATTCATGAGACAAACAATGAGCTGCCACACTGAAAATAGAGAACTAGGGGAGTCTGAGTGGGAAGTGAATTTACACAACTGCCTATTTTTATTTTATTTTTCCTGTAAACGATTCTATTCCTGACGAGGAGATTGAATCACATTTGGTGGTTTGATGCTTTTTTTTTTTTTGTTTTGTTTTATGTGCCCTTTGTAGATCAGCCAATGTAAAGCTATTGTGTTTTAAAACCAGGCCAGAGCTAATGCTACTTACTGGGAGTCTGAAGTGGCAAATGGGCAGCCAGGATGTGACCGGGAGAAATCCAGCTACGTTTTCATATGTAAATTGTGGCCTCTTTTAAGATTATGTTGCTGGAAAAGTGTGAAATTAATTTGACAGGACCAAGAAAACCGTATACAGTTTTAAAAGATGTTAAGCGGAGTGCAGGTTGTACTACGTACAGTTTATATGCAAAGGCGGTCTATATTACAATGGCTGACCTTTTGATGTGTAATCCAAGGAGAAACCGTTAATCTAATTTAAATTTGTTTGGAAATTGGCAATACAATATATTACTTTAAATTGGCAGCCAGCTTCCTTTTCTGTGGCCTCAGATGTTTATTGCCTTTTAACATTGTAATATCTGGTCTGTGGCAGGAAACTTTCTGTAATGTAAATACATTTTACCTAGATGAAAGATTGTTAACCCTACCCACCAACTGAAGGCTCTCCAGAATATACTTAGAGGTAACATTTATATGTGTATAAAAGTAATTGCTATTGATCGCTAGCATGAATTGGCTTCTTGTACACTTCTGCATTTTATTATCGGCGTAATGGGCAGATGGCATATGCGTGTTTACTCATATAATTTTCACTTAAGTTTAACTTGCTGTTTTGTATAAAGAGTTTGGGTATGCCTTTATCAAGCAGGCAATTTTTTCATTGCCAACGTAGTGACACAGTGGTTAGCATTGCTGCCTCAAAGCATTGGGACCATGAGTTCATTTCCAGCCCAATGACAAAAATGGAGGTGTGTGTGTGTGTGTGTGTGTGTGTGTGTGTGTGTGTGTGTGTGTGTGTGTGTGTGTGTGTGTGTGTGTGTGTGTGTGTGTGTGTGTGTGTGTGTGTGAGATCCTGTTGCTGCAAGTGTCCTGTGTAGCCAGACTGTCAGCATTGAAATGTAGACAGCACAGGCATCGCTATGTAGGTGTGTGGTCCATATACATCAGCCGTCTGTATCATTTTATCTGTGTAGTCCAATTTTTCATTCTCCTCTGAATGGACAACTTGTCATGTAGGGATGTAGCCCTAAGCTCCTTCCTGCTTTATTGTCGATTTGTTTGTTATAGTTTGTAACACTTGGGTAAAATGCCTGCCGATATGTGATTACAGATAGGTGTCTCTCTGAATGTATTGTTTTAACTTATTACTGAGATTAAGGATATTTTCCGGACCTTTTAAAGGGTAGAGGGCTGAACCATGTGGACCCTAATTATCAGAGTGCCCATCACTGATCTAGAAGCTACTTGTGTTCAGTCTGTCTCATTCATCTGCAGTATGCCTATGTGATTGAGCTCTAATTTATCTATTTTTATTAAGCTGCCCTACCATCTAGGAAACCCTTTTAACCAAAGCCGCAGGGGCTAGTGCATGTTCGGGCTAGGGACAGGGACCTCCTTAGGAAATGATGTTTCACAGGTGCAGTGTAGGTTTAAAGAGTGATGTTGTTGGAGGTGTTTCTCCATTTATTTGTTAACTGAAGTGACATAGCATAATATATTGTAACAGAGTGGACTGGCTGTGTTTCATCTTCATGTAATGTATTATGTAAACACGGTACTGACCGTTGTGGCTTTAAATGTGTTCAGGCAAATTAGAACACAGTCACACAATACTCGAAAGAAGTGTTATTAATTTCTGTGCAAACACTGCTGCACTACATCAGTCTTGGAGCAGTACCATCCACCGAGCTAATCCTGTGGAAAGAAATATCTCCAATTAAGGTGCCATTACCCGCAGCTTCCACAGCCAGTGGTAGGCAAGAAGACCATACACTTGCAGACTCTATTTACAAATGGCTCAGACTGGTGAGTGTGCAGCTTGGAACTGAAACTGCTCAAATAAGCTACAGCTTTATCTACTGGGCTAAACTTATTCCCAGTTCATGAAAACCCATTTACAGAAGTGATTTTATTGGACGGCTACTTCCAATTTTATATAGACTACTTTCAACTGTGTTTATGCCTCCTAATTTCAGTAGATCTATGTAACTTTTTTTTCTTTTTTTGTTTTTATTATGGCCTGAACTTGTACCTCTTGTTCTTTATCTGTAGTGCAGTATATCTTAAAGATTAATCTCTTGAAAAGATACTTAAATAGAGAGTTTGGAATTCATTGTTCCCTATGTGCTCTTTGCACAAGCTTTTTTTTTTTTTTTTTTTTTATAAGTGCAATGTCCAGGTGCACGCATTGTAAGGAATCTCTGCTTTTTTTTCGGTGCGAGGAGAAAAAAAGTGAAGATTCCATCCTCAACATCAGCGAGATGTGTCTTTGTGGACAGGAGACCTGCTACAATTGAATCTCCTGCTATGTGTTAAACAAAACACACAGAGAATATTAAGCAGTTGTTAAGATTTAAGCCCAACAATCCGTACAATATGTGATCATTTTCAAATGCAATTCAGAGTTGAAGAAAACTAATCCATTCAGATAATATAGGGACTTTTCCTTCAAAGTTCTATTGCCTTATGCGGTATGAAACCCTCTTATCACTAGTGCGTAGGGTCTCTCCCACTACTCCCAAGAGACAGACATGCTTGAGGGAAGTCTATATATGGAAAACCTTGAAGTGCAACAAACTTGATAACTTCTGATAATATGCATACAGTTAGCAGACCCCTTTTTTATACAGTAATAGTTAGAAGTCCAACTTCCCCATGGTGTAAAGTCTGATTATTGTATAACAAGTATATTAATTTAACTTGCACTTCTCTCTAGAGCCGATTACTGTGCCTATAAATGTAACCTGGATTACTTCCCATTGATCTTGTAGAGATGGTGAATGTCCAGCTGCCTCTTGGTATAATGGTCAGAAAGGTATATGACTAGTTCAGGATAGGGAACCTTGGATAGTTTCAGTGCATTATTCCATGCTGTAAGCACATAGTGGGTTGACACAATGACACTTCAGGAATCTTTCCTTTGTATACTACTTTGGATTGAGTATTTTGTATGATCCTGCTTTAATAGCCTTCAGGTGTGGGGAGACATTGGCAGAATCCAGAATTAGCTACCCTTTAAGAAGACTAGCTGTGGAGCAAGAGAATGAAAGTACAAATCTGGGAGAGAGTTCTCATGTAGTCACTGGGGCCTGGCAGGATTTGCTTACTAATTCTTAGGGTTATTTCTCCTGGGCGGAAGCACAAGTCCCTGATGTATATGAGCAAGTGTACCAGAGGTGTTATGGCCAGAGCAAACAGGAAAGGTGGATGCTTAACAAGTGCTTCTGATACCACCCTAAAGGCATCCCAGCGGTTCATGAGATCTAGAACCAGAATGTGTCAGTATTGATAGAAGTAGCTGTACTGTTGTGAATAAAGTCTGAGACTAAGAGAATCATTGGGAAGTGTAAGGAGGAGGGTTGAATGGGCTGAGGTGACTAGGTAAGTAGTTGATGTAAACGCCTTGTGTTAAAGGTCCATGCTGGAAAAACTAGTCATGCTATGCCTCCTGTGATCTTCATCTAATTAATCTCATCCACAAAGTTTAATGGGATGAACAATTAATTTCTCACTGTAATATATTTTAAAAGATTCTGGACAGGAAAGGTTCATTTCAAATGGAGAACACCGGAAGGTTTTGTTTCCTTGTTTTTGTTTGGGTGATTAATGTAATGTGATTGTATAAAATCGTCTTAAATCTTACTGTTTTCTGGAGTTAATTGCCTGAGATGTATTTGCAGAGTAAAAATTTCTTATGTGGCCTTTGTCTTAAGTAGAAAATAACAAATAAAACATCATGAAACACTGAACATATAAACTGAGACTTCTAGTTCCACAGTAACTGGAGAGCGTTGCAGTGGTATTATTGTGGGAGAAGCAGCCTGCTATTCTATTCCTCTGTGCCAAGGTCACTTGGGCCTTGTTAAAATAACTAGCTCTGTTTTTGGGTGTGACAGCTGTTTATGTTCCGTGTGAATGTTATAGCCTATTTTATTGTTTTAGAGCAGAAATGCTAGTTATAGAATTGACCAATCCTTATCTTCGCTATTAATGTTTTACACTTTTCTCTTGAGGACTTTTGTAGGTCACTAATGATGATGTAATGTTTATTAACTTGCTAAACCTATGACGAAGTTGTTGCCTGCACCCAGTAGAGGTAGCCATATTGTGGGTGGAACAGTATTCGAGTTCAGTTTATAAAGAGCTGAGGCGTGAGGCACAAGAGCTGACACTTTTTTCGTTTTGTTGAGGTGAAATTAAGCATTACGCACACATGACTTGAGAACATTGACACCTAGTCCCTTAATTATCATGAATAAAATAACAATTCTTGTTTGATTATGACCAGGTAGTGACTTGAAAGAGGTATCTTAAACATGGGCGTGCCCTTCTTTTAATTGAAAGAAAAGATCTACAAAGTAAATATCTTTCTTTGTTCAGTATATTGTTCTTTTAAGATTGTCAGATGGCTTACTGATGAAAATGTATAAGACAAAGAGTAGGCTGTGACAGGTTTGATTTTTTTTTTTTTGTACAGCTTCTGATGAAAAATTGTTGATCTCTTGGCTTCAGTAACGTAAAGCTAGGTACACGCTACAGAAAAATTATCCCAATGCGATATCGTTAACAATTTTACCAACAACTGAAAGCCCCGATCAGCATGCCGATTCATGCGTACACACTTGCACGATTTATCTTTAGGTTTGTCCTTTCATCTGTCATTGCCATCTGCTTAATAGACTGTTACTCTGTAAGTTCTATGGAGATCTGCCTACACTGCTGGTTGTGAGTGCATTCATGCTTCAGAATTTGCTTGACAACATTCCATTGTTTATAGAGATTTTTAGTCCGGTTATAAAATCAAATGAAACGATACAATGTGCTTTGGTACGATAAAACATAATCGTGGTAGCGTACACACTAATGCAATATTGAAGCCAAAAGTTGTTTATCATGTGATTCATGCTAATCGGATGGAAAACATGTATTGTGTACCCAGCTTTATTCATCATCATTTATTTATATAGCGCCAACATATTCTGTAGCGCTTTACAATCGGGGACAAACACAGTAAACTAATAAACAAAGTGGGTAAAACGGACAAAAAGGTGAAAAGGTCCTGCTCGCAAATTTACAATCTATGAGACAATGGGAGTTGGATACATGAGGTTAAGTCTACATTTTGCATTTCGGTCCAGCCAGAGGTAAAAGTGATTCATAAGCTAAATGACCCCGTCACACAACAATATTGGTCAGGAGGTAGTTGTCTTGTGTGAAATTGTGTAACGGGTGGTAATATGGTAATCTAGTGAGGTGAAGAGGGTGGTTGAGGAATATTATAGGCCTGTCTGAAGAGGCGTTTTTTCAGAGAACGCTTGAAAGTTTGTAGACCAGAGGAGAGTCGTCTTGTGCAAGGGAGGGAATTCCATAGAGTGGGTGCAGCCAGAAAAAAGTCCTGTAACCGGGAATGGGAGGATGAAATAAGGGTGGATGAGAGACGCAAATCTTGTGCAGAACGGAGTTGGGAGATATTTTGAGACAAGAGAGGAGATGTATGTTAGTGAAGATTTGTTGGTGGCCTTGTAGGTTAGTAAAAGTATTTTATATTTGATTTGATAGAAAACAGGCAACCAGTGTAGAGACATACAGAGTGATTCAGCAGAGGAATAATGATCTGCAAGGAAAATCAATCTTGCCGTTGCAGGCAAAATAGGTTGTAGGGGTCTGAGTCTGTTTTAGAAAGATTGAGTTTGAGTTGGCGAGAGGACATCCAAGTTGAAATGGCAGAAAGACAGTCGGTTACACGGGATAACACAGATGTCGAGAGATCAGGTGTGGATAGATAAATTTGTGTATCATCCGCATAGAGATGATACTGAAATCAAAAGGAGCTTATTAGATTCCCAAGAGAAGCAGTGTAGATAGACAACAGCAGAGGACCTAGCAATGAGCCTTGCGGTACTCCAACTGATAAAGGAAGTGGGGCAGAGGTGGACCCATAGAAATTAACAGTGAAAGAGCGGTTAGAAAGGTAGGATGAGAACCAGGATAAAACAGTGTCTTGAAGACCTTGGGATTGCAGTGTTTGTATGAGAAGAGAGTAGGCAGCAGTTTTTGAAGATTTTGCATTGCTGTAGTGTGTGTCACAGCTGACATCGAAGTTGACTGGAGCCACTTGATCAAGGGCTGCTGCTAAGGTTTGAAGTGAGGAGGTTGGAGAGAGTAGTTTGGAAGCAGCTTTGGAAGTTGGGTTATCAATGGGGATGTTGAAATCATTCAGAATGAGGAGGCCAGCTTTCACTAAGCACTTGGATTTATTCCTAGATTTGTGCATAAAGCAAATATTACATGATCAGATTATTCGTATCATTCATTATCACACTGGCAATTCAGTTTCTTGTTTTATAAATCATTGTACAGTGTACAGCTACTTTACGTTGAACAAATCTCTTTTGTAGAGCTCATCTTGCTGTACAGAATAAGGGTGATTGTCTTAGCTGTGTTTTGTGTCCAATAAATTACCAAAATAAAGGTTTATGAAATGCCTAAATACCTAGATTTGCTTTGTGTGCAAAAACATACTTTGAGGTATATTAAAATAGCCACTATGTTCCTCTGAACATCATGACTGTACACATTTGCACATTGAAGTGTGACGTGGGGGTACTACGGTACCTCAACGTCACACATTTCTTCTTGCAGCTCTGTGGGGGTGGGGCAAAGAAAATTTCACGATGTTATGTCGCTGTGGAGTGCCTTTGGAGCGGTCGCAGCTAATTGAATATGCCCCTTAAAATTTGTCTGGTTTCATAAGTCAAATGCATGTTGTCAACTGCCTCATCTATTGTGAAACGCTTGTTTTAACACAAAGGTTAGCATTTCAGTCTGTACTTGATACTATTGAGTGGCACTGCTACTCATGTAGTTTTCTAAGACGTCACTGAACGTGGTTTAGACTGGAAATATATAGGCATACCTTGCAGGACTGGGCAAATCCCGGGAACCATGTAGCCAGCGGATGCACAGCTTAAAAAGATCCTGATGGACTCCTACAATTGACTGAATGGCTTCTGACTTCTACATGATTTTGTCCACCTCTGGTCTATCCTGTTCTATGATTGAGAATGTGGTGCATTTTTTAAATTACACAAACAAACTAGATATGTTTTCCTGAAGTAAATTCCCTAAGGAAAATGCAGCTGGTGTTGATGCACTGTGCAATGTAAACCGATTTTAGTAGTTCCCTGTTTTGAAATCTCTGAGACCTGATGTGTGCCAAATTCAGGGCATGAATCAGCTTCTTTGTAACCTGTACTGCATTAAGAATTTTAGGAATTTCCTTTATTACGAAAAAATATATTTTGAGAAGACTGAAAGGCAAGTCAGTTGGTCATCTCATTTGTAAGGACACTGTTCAAGTGGACAATATACAGTTACATTCTATACACTTCTATATAATATTCCTTCACATTCTAAATGATCTTGTTGTAATACCACCCCTACCCCCCTGCCAGATGGATCATGGTAATATAATCTACTGTCCACCCAGCGGACAACATAACTTTTGCTTGTTTCCTAGGAAAACATTCCTGTTTTTTCATTTTGTTGAATTCTTAATGTTTGTGTTGCTGCTCATTGTTTACTGAAGTTTTACCAATGGATCTGAAAGTGTACATTTTACCATGCATTTGAAAATCTGTGCTAAGAGCAGTAAAATCACTTTATCCATTTATACCTAAAATTCTTGGTCTTGTTTTTCTTCATATTTTGCCTTTGGAGGAGGTCAATACTGCAGACATGTTAGTAGTCTCTAGACTAGAATTTTTAGAATTGCTTTCTGTTTGTTACTCCATTTCTTATTTATCATTATTGGCAATACCACAACATGGACATAAGGTTTAAAATGATACTAATACCTAGCTTTTCCAGTCTGGCTGCTATAAACATTGATATCCTCTTTGATGCCAGTGTAGAGCATGTCCAGGTCGTCTGCCATTTGCATAATTTAGTTGGTTTGATTTTGAAATCGCACATCGGAGTTATTGTTTGGACCAACAAATAAAATTAAAAATCATCCTTTTTTTATTTTTAAAGAAGAAAAAAACTTGTCACCTGTATCTGCAATGGCACTTAACATAGAAACATAAAATTTGACTGCAGATAAGAGCCACTTGGCCCATCTAGTCTGCCCATTTTTTAACCTACCCTATTGGATCCTTAGTTCTTTGTAAGGGGATCCTTATGTTTGTTTGCTCTACTGTATTGGCCTCTACTACCTCTGATGAGAGGCTACTTCACTTATACACTACAGTGGGCGGCTGTTTGCATTACCCCCTTAATAGCATGAATGGAGCAGTGGCCCTTACAAGTCACAGAAAGCTCACTGTCTGTATGTGCGTTTTGCAGAATTATAGTATGTTCCTATTTTAACTTGACTAATTTGCTTATAGTCGGAAATGAGCTCAGCCCTGATTACTGTATCAGTGTAACAAGTGTTGGGATTTCCGTCTTTGTTTTTATCACATCCACCGTTGAAGATATGGCCTCCAGAACTGAAGACCTTATTCTAGATGAGGCCGTACCAACGTCCTATTCTGTGGCATTATTACTTTTTTCGTTCTGCTACTAATTCCTCTCCCTATGTAACCATCGGACTTGCCTTTCTCATTGCTGGGTTACATTGCTTACCTGCCTTTAAGTCACCTGAAATAGTGACTCGGAGATCCTTTAATTACCACAATACATATCATGTTGTGTACTGTACATGTGTAAAAAATAAAAATGGTGTTCTGTTGCCTGGGGGTGCACTTGTAAAATAGCTATTCTTGGTGCCAAGTTTGGCTGCATTCTTAATTTCTCACCTGGGATACTCATACTTGTGTGTTACAGCTTATTTGCCAATGCTGATAAGGCACAGGAGCTGCATGGAAGAAAATAACATGAAGGACAGAAAAGCAGAAACGATAAAGTTTTTTTTTTTTGTTTTTTTTTTTTAATGAACCTGTTGAAAAACCCTATTCCCCAGAGTATGTAGAACTCTATGAGCTCTGTTAGGCATTCACATAATGAAATATTATTGCTGTAGAGATGGAGAAAAGTATGTTTCGGTTTAAATCGTATTGTCTTATGGTGATTTATGTCTTATTTTCCTCCAGGTTAGACAGCTTCTCTGGATGGAATGTTGACGTGTATCGAACATCGTTTGAGACGGCGTCTGGTGCAAGGCGGACTGCTCTAAAGCTGGACACACTCAACATGGGCCAGTGTGTCACAAAGTGTAAGAATCCGTCATCCACACTTGGCAGTAAAAATGGTGAGAGGGATCCTAACAAGTCATCATCTAAAAGAAGCTCAGGACACAAAGAAGAACACACACCAGCCGGTGGGAAGGCTGCAGGGGACATCCTAGTCAACGGAACAAAGAAAGCACAGGATGCTGCAGTAGAGCAAAGTCATCCTCTGGAGCCTTCTGGTGATACCAAGAAAAAAGAGCAAGGGATGGGAGTGGCAGTGTCCTCCTTACAGCTAATTGAAGAATTGTTTAGGAGATACAAGGATGAGCGTGAAGATGCTATCTTGGAGGAAGGCATGGAACGGTTTTGCAATGATCTGTGTGTGGACCCAACAGAATTTAGAGTGCTAGTTTTAGCTTGGAAATTTCAAGCTGCCACCATGTGCAAATTTACTAGGTCAGTTCACTTCTTCACACTCGCAAGGCTAACATGATAAATAAAATAATTGAATTTGCTTTTACTACTAAACACAACCAAATGCCATAAGTCCACTACTGGTGTAAATAAGTTCAGTGCTTGTATCCATTTATTTAAAAGTGTTAAATTAATACAGCTTTTCAATATTTTACAAAAGTTGCCCTAATATTTAATTTTTTGTAAAGAAAAAAAAATGTTGAGGTTGTTTTCGTAGTTGTTTGCACTAGAATTTGACAGAGAGTTGGATAAATATCCATGATACTGAGCTTTATGTGCACAAAATGTAAGAAAAAAAAAAATGTTTATTAAAAATATTACAAACGGCATCTAATTTATTATAATTGTATCTAGCCCAGTAGTTGTCTTGTTGGTGTTTGGCATTCCATATTCTATATAATGTGTGTTTGCATGTATAATTATAATATATACTGTAAGATGTATTGCAGTTAATTCCTAGCAGCACACCAGTTATTTATGATAGTCTGTTACCTCTTATGATTACACCGATTCAGAGCAATTGTTTGGGTTTGAAAATTGCTGGAAAGTGTCCCTAAAGAGGGCTTCATCCATTTAGTATCTAACGTTTGAATAAATACATTAGTTGTGTTGCCAACGTTATTAGATTAATTATGTTTGTTTTTTTACTTGAACATATGGATGGTGATCTTGCTTTTTATACAGGATCAATTAATCATGGAGAAAGAAGCATGTAATTGCCCCTACCCACACTTTTCACTAAGTACATATTTTAAGACTTCACATAAGTATATGGCTAAACCAGATATTTGGTGCTTGGTTCAAACGGGGACAACTAGTTCATAAGGACGATGACTGCACATGATATTGGTCCATTTATTGTCCAGCTACGTTGAATGAGATGATGTGACTTGTGGCCAGTTAGATCTAAAACAGCACCTTAAATTCACATGCTTTACAAGACCACATAGTAGACAATTGCTGTGCTGGTGACAAGTTAATTTAATGCACAACATGTTGTGTGTTCTGTAAAAGTTCTAGTAAAAGTGTAAATGTGCCAATTTTTATAGTTGGAAATGTGCATTGGATTTATTGTTACCGCAATAAAATATGCACAACCTTTCATATGCTGTTTGTAAAAGGTTAATCTGTTTATATCTTCGTTATGACGGCAATGGGAAGTAATCTCGAAATCGTTTTTAAAGAGGAATTCCACTTTTTTACAACATTTGTTATTTATTCAACACACTCGTCACAGCCAGAGCAGCTATCAAAATAGAACTTATTTGTGTGTCTACTTAACACAATGTCAGGCATTTGGCAAAAGTGTACATTAGTACCTGTGTGTACACAACTGTTAGGGCTAGATTTACTAAGCTGCGGGTTTGAAAAAGTGGGGATGTTGCCTATAGCAACCAATCAGATTCTAGCTGTTATTTTGTAGACAGTACTAAATAAATGAAAGCTAGAACTTGATTGGTTGCTATAGGCAACATCCCCACTTTTTCAAACCCGCAGCTTAGTAAATCTAGCCCTTCGTGTTTTTTTATAATTAAAATGGGACACTTCTTTATTTTTTCAGTACTCAAAATGACCTGCTGGCCACTCACACACCATATAGCTAGTGACAAATTGTCCCAATGCCGCCCCATGTGGCCCCACAATGAGTACAATGGATTAGGTATTGCGAGTAAAATCTGTTGGGAGATGACCTGTTTACGGATCGTCTTAGACCACACTAACCATCCCTAGCATGAACCGTTGTTTTGGCAACTCTGCCTGAGTGGTGAACAGCTGAATATATCACATGTAACTAAATGACAAAATGAAGCTGCAGGGGAAGTCTTGATTATGTCGGCTGTACTTTTATCCAATTGGATATCTAGAACTCAAAGTATAATTTCGTATACGTTGAAGCATTTAATGTTACCCACATTGACATAAATTGGTATTAAGTTCCAACAGATTTTATATAGCAGTAACTACACACACTTGTCATTTATATAAAATCCGTTTTCCTTTTTAGCGACATTATAGCCTATATGCTCTTCATAGTTTGGGATGCTTCAGCTGGAGTCACAAGTAGGCATGCTTAAAACTTCCCTTAGTTTCAATTTTAAAGTTTCTTTAGAATAAAACATGGGCAATATCAGCTGCTTCTGGTATATACATTGCTACATAATATTTGTAGAATGCATGGCTTATGTTTTAGAAATGTATTGAGAAAGTCAATATTTGTATTATAGGCCTCCTTACAGCTTTGAATTTTCTTTCTTTCCCTCCCCATGCAGGCGGGAGTTTTTCGATGGATTAGAGGCAATAAAAGCAGACAGCATTGAAGGCATTTGCGCCCGATTTCCCAGCCTCTTAGTTGAAGCCAAGCAGGAAGATAAATTTAAGGATCTTTATCGCTTCACATTTCAATTTGGCCTGGACTCTGAAGAAGGGCAGCGGTCACTTCACCGGGAAATAGCCATCGCCCTCTGGAAGTTAGTGTTCACTCAAAACAAACCCCTCATTTTGGACGAGTGGTTAGACTTCCTAATTGAGAACCCCTCAGGAATCAAGGGAATCTCCCGGGACACGTGGAACATGTTCCTAAACTTTACTCAGGTGATTGGACCCGACCTCAGCAACTACAGTGAAGACGAGGCCTGGCCCAGCCTCTTTGATACCTTTGTGGAATGGGAAATGGAAAGAAGGAGAAAAGAAGAGGAAACCAAATGTATTAGATCTTCAGGCACAGACCATCTGAGCACAGATGAACAGACTTAGCAGGCGTGAGCATTCCATCCCGTTGACCTTCATTAAATATAAACTCTGGACTTTCCCCTGGAAATTTAATGGAGAATCCCTCTTTTTTTTTTTTTTTTTTTGCTCTTTGTTTGTTTTTATGGTTTTTGTACACCTTTTTCTGCCTTGTATTTGAAAGGGCTCTAAATGCTGGTAACATGTTTCAGGCACTTTCTTACCATTTTGGTCATTTTTTGTTTATAAGGATGTCTTTTCTTACAGTGCCAGGAAGTGTTTCACCTATATATTTCAGGTTTAACTGGCTCTAATTAAATTAATGAATGCTTGGAAGAGGGGGGGGGGGGAGGGGACCCATTTATTTAATTTAAACCCTATTGATGTGTTGGGGATGTGGGGGAGGGGGGTTGCCAAGCAATGCATTGTGGGACATCTGGCAGACGGTGGGTGACAACTTTGCTCATTGCCATGTCCTGCGTCCTTTTTAAAAATGTTCTTTTTATATTAACCCGTTCAGTGCCAAAGAGGCCTGCAACACATTGTATGCCGATCTGGCAAATGAGGGTTTGGAGGGGAGGGGAATTCAGTTCTTAATGAGCGTTCCAGGGTCGTGTTTTTCTCCGAGATCCTGTGTTGGTCAGGGCAGTTGCGTACTGTGTGTAGTGGTGTTTACATTGTTGAGTTTTAAGAGTTGTGAAACTGTTCAGTGGGGTTGGGTAAAGGAGCATATTTTCTCTCAAAAGCTATATCAGAGCATTAAGCATATGTGCGTTTACTCATGTTCATAACAAAAAAAAAAAAATCTGCAAAAAAAAAAAAGAGATGTTATGGCTTTTCTATTAAAATCCATGTATTCTTTTAACCGGTTTGCCACAGTGCGTTGGACATTTAGAACAATTTCATTTATCACACTATTTTTATTCAGTACTTTTTGATGCCCTGTCTGTTGAAACTGGCAGAACAGTAAGAATTTGTAGCATAAACTTTCTAGGCGCAGAGTGGGTACAGTGTAACCTTCCATATATATTGGACATGTTTCAGAGAAATGCTACTGAGGTTTGTGTTCGCCCCCTAAAGCAAACGGTGTTGTTTTTTTATGTTGTTGATTGCTTATAATCGTAAGGCGCTTACTGCACTTTACCCCGTCTTTCCCTCTTATTAGCATCTTTCCTTCAGATACAGTTCAACAAATCTCAGACAGCAATGAGATGGCTTTGTAGTACTTAATATAGCAACTATCCCCTGTTGTCCAACATTCACACTTACACAGAGGGCATTCCTTAGTTACATAGCTGACCAATAAGGACCAGAGAAAACTGAAATGCTGGAGTCCAGAGACACAGGGCAATAAGTAACTTCACATTTATAAACTTCATATCCAAAGTAACATACAACAAAGCAAACTAGGGGGTAAATGTATCAAGCTGAGAGTTTTCCGGAGGTTTTGAAAAACCAATCAGGTTCTAGCTATCATTTATTTAGTACATTCTACTAAATGATAGCTAGAATCTGATTGGTTGCTATAGGCAACATCTTCACTTTTCAAACCCGCCGGAAAACTCTCAGCATGATACATTTACCCCTAGGTCTCAATTGCTATCAGGTCTTGAATCAGTCTGTGCATAATAATTAATGCAGTGCTACCAGTCATTTACAGGTTAGGAATACAGTTTGTGACAGCATATAATTCTAAAACATGCAAATTGTGTGATGGAGATGGACTGTTATCTAAAGAGAGTGCTTGGGCAGTAACGCTTTAATGCCTTCTAACTGTCTTTTTTCCATTGAAACATGGCTTAAACCAATGTTACTCCAGCTAGCAAAGACTCGTGGGATTTTTATTTGAGGCCAAATGTTCTCCATACTTGTATAAAGCTGTATATGCATAGGACCAGGAGACATGGTCTGGTGCACACAAGTATTTTTAAAAAATATACAGGAAAGTTATTTGCTTTGTTTCTGCTCTGTTTTTTGTATTTGTTTTATTCAGAGTTGGCTTTTTTTTTATTATTATTATTAAGTCATACCTTTTTTGTGTCGTTCCCAAGAAAGCAGACCGGAAATGCATTAAAAATGCAACTCCCACTCCAGAGAAAAGAACTTCAAAAAGCCCAGATTGTTGTTTTTGGGTTTTTTTCTTACTAGGAAAAAGATAATATAAAAAAAAACGTAAATTACAATGGGAGCGAGAACAAAATATGCTTTGCAGAAAGAAATGCTCATATGACCGGCATCATTAGGTTTAATGGATTGGTCTTTACATGTCATCGTATACTGAAAAAATACATTAAAAATGCTTGTGTACTTGATGCCTTAGTTAACTGTGTTTGATCCACCTTGTTTACCAGTTGAAAGAAAAGCAACACTACCTCCATTTCCTGGGTTTACTATTGGTCAGAAGAGAACGCTAAACAATTCTCAGGGCTAATGCAGATTTGGGACGGAATTGTTGAACCTTTGCATCGAATTGACTTGTAAGAAACAGTGGCACTGCTTCCATCCAGCTTACTTGTACTGTATAAAAGATGACTTAAATGTTTTTGGTTTTTTTCAGATTTGAAATCCCTGATGAGCTGGGAATAACGCTAATATTTTAATGAGGCACTATCATAAACTAAGTTTATACATTTTATATTTAAACATTAATTTAAACTTTGCAGCTATCTATATTTTTTTTAGATAAAATGTTGCAGAAAGTATTTAAGACTTTTTTATTTTGGAATAAATGTACTTACACAGTAGAGCTGCAAATTGCAACGTGTAGTTTTTCCCCATCAGCTTCTATGAATTCTTGCTTTTCAGGATGATGACATGTAGTGCCCATTTTACCACTGATTAACTGAGTTTTGTTTATAGCAGAGTGTCTACAGCCAGAGACTGTCCATTTTTATATTTCATTGGGGCCATTTCTTGAATCAATAAGAAAATGGCCCCATTACCAGGAATATATCATGCAGCAGATTATTTTGTAACCTCCTTTGCTTTGAAAAATGTTTCTTTATCTGCTGCGTGTAAAGCTCTTTGTGTGATCCCAATCTTGCTAAACATACATAGTACCGTCCACTTTGATAGTTCATTATAGCAGCCCTCTGTCGGTAAAAGCTGACATGGAATAAACTGATCTAAGAAAGACGATATAGAATACCCTTGTCAATACGTTCATGGGTCTGACAGTCATCTGCCTGAAGGGTTTAAAAAAAAATAAAAAATAATAGTAATTCTTTTGGTTTTTATTACTCTGGTTTACTTCTGCTTGACCTCTTATAGAGACAAGTTTGTTTCGACACACAGGGAACAGAGAAAATAATAATCCTGACGTGTATCTTGTAATCTTGATTGCATGGCACTACTCTAAATTTAAAGAACAAGCCTATATTTATTTTTTTCCCAATGGTAGTTTTGAATTCAGGCTTCCGGGAGCATGTGTTGATGTTTTTAATCTAATATAAACTAAATGTGTAATCTGTTTATGTTTACTTCAAGATCTTTATTTTTTTGTAGTTTATTTACTTAAAGGACAAATTCATCCACAATAAAAGTCACTTTGTATGAAAGACCTACTAGTAACATTCACAATATATATGTATATGTAAATATTTAAGAGCCTACTAGAATGGAAGCTGTTTGGGAAACTATTTAATTGGGGAACAATGTATTCTGCAGAACAGGAAGTCCTTATTGTAAGAGGTATTGAAAGGTAAAGCAGGAAGTCACACAGTCAGGAACAGACGTATTGTGATTGTGGCAGTACTTGGCTTGTTAAGAGTAACTACAGTGTGAAATACCTCTGATTCTGTCCGTGTTGGACTGTTGGGTGTCTAATTCTACATTTCACCAGATACCTTGTCGTGTTTCCCATGTAACAGTCCGCTGTCTGAACTGTAAGTTAGGCGATATGAAGCTATCATTTGCCTCCTTGTTTTAGAAAAGTGCTATTCCAAAAATCCAGATATTTACTGCAATGATGGTATTTGCTGCTTCAAAATTCACTTAATGTCACCCATATATTTTTATTTTGTGGTTTTTTTTGTTTTTTTTATACCCCAATGTTGTATTAGAGGATTGTCAAGCATAAATAAGGCTGATGGTAAGACTGCAAACAGGTTACAAGCCTATGGGGCAGAGATAACACAATGATATATGATTATGTGTGTGTATATTATTTTATTTTCTCCTTAAATGTTTGATACAATAAGAATCTGAATTACCCGCACTTTGCAGTTCCCCAGTCCAGCATTTCCTGTTAATCTGAAGATACTGCTCAGGGTGGCCTTTTCGCAAACTCCCAGTAGGATTATCAATCAGGTCTTTCACTCCAGTAAGGATGGATGGGAGGCAATAGGTATTGATAAAACTACAAGCAGTTTTAGAAAAACCTGCCTAAGGGTTTATCGAGGGACCCTACTGGGTCAGGGGGGTGCTTAGGTAAATCAGTCTCTCTTACCTTTATTATAACTGGTGGTGGCTGGTTCATGCTTGTGCATTACAGATAGAAATCATTGTTTCTAATGTTGTAGTGCACAATGTTGCAATGTGACATCTTAAAGGAGCATTGAAGTGCTCTTATAAATGTACCTTTTGTGTCTGAGAACCAGCTTAAGTTTTAATATGAAATACATTTTTCTATTTTTTTACATATTGATCTGTTATTTTGTCCACCCTTAACTTGACCAGTGATTAACAATACCTGTGGTTGGAGGTGGGGTTGCTTTGTAGAAATTGGATTTTTCTATTTCGCTTGCACATTTCAACATGGATGAGAAAATTGGGCTAATGTGTGCTATTTAGCAGCAGCTATTTATATAGCGCCACTAATTCTGCAGCGCTGTACAGAGAACTCTCACAACAGTCCAAATTCCCTAACATACACACAGCCCAAGAGAGACTAAGGTCAATTTAATAGCCAATTAACCTACTAGAATGTTTTTTGGAGTGTGGGAGGAAACGCACGCAAATACGGGGAGAACATACAAACTCCACACATGGTCAGGTATCGAATTCATTAACCCAGTGCTGTGAGGAAGAAATCATCACCATTTATTTATATAGCGCCACTAATTCCGCAGCACTGTACAGAGAACTTATTCACATCAGTCCCTGCCCCATTGGGGCTTACAGTCTAAATTCACTAACACATAGGAACACATACTAGGGTCAATTTGTTAGCAGCCAATTAACCTACCAGTATATATTTGGAGTGTGGGAGGAAACCCACGCAAACGCGGGGAAAACATACAAACTCACAGATAAGGCCATGGCCGGGAATTGAACTCGTGACCCCAGTGTTGTAAGGCAGAAGTGCTAACCACTGAGCTGATTTTTATTGCTCACCCATTTCTTGAAGGTGGCTTATGAAACCGTAATGCACAAACATAACCTATATACATACACTGCATTTATGAAAGATACAGCTGGTTTGGTTTATCAACTAAGTATATTTGTGTGTACAGGTATGGTATCTATTATGCAGACTTGTTGGGGGAGGATCTATATTTAGGAGCACCATGACTGAGCTATAGTAAAAAAGACTCCTATCTTTTCCCGCAGGGCCCCTGAGACCTAGACCCCCTCATTAAATTGTTTAGCAATGCCCTTCATAGTATCCATTGGAAGAGACACATGGTGATCTAGTCTGTGTGTATGGTAGACATCAACAATTATTTACTCCCACCTTTCTGATATAAGGAATTGTCTAGATTACTGTTTTCCATATAAGATATTCCATACCTTTATAGCAGTACCAGCAGTAAAGAGATGATTGATTAGTGCAGTGACAGACCCATAAACTGTGAGGAACGATTGTGTTTCTGGTTTATGTTGGGCAGATGATTTCATTGTTCAGCTTGGAATAAACAATGTCAGACAAGTGCAGAGCACCTCTCTCCTGTGTTTTGTCATTTGCTGCAGTAATTAGCTTATGAAATCACTGCTGCCAGATGAGGTTTGGATTAACTGAAGGTCTAGGAGATTGTGTTGCTATATTTTATCATGCAGTGTAAATGGGCTCCTAAAACAATGACAGTAAACAGTGGTTTTCTCATGCCTTATTCCCCAAGAATCTTGTGGGTTTATGAAGTTCACCTATCTCTATTTTATTATCTGTAGTGACCATAAGTGGATTTCATTTATGCAAATGAATTAAGCATCAGCTATCTTTGAGAATCTCCTCATACATGATAAAGCTTTTGGGTAATTATGGGACCAGAAACACCAGTGATTTCTGATCCAGGGTCTTTCAGATGTTGATCAGAAGGTCAATTTGATTTTGCAGCCAAATGACCAAATCTGATTGCATATGGCAACTTTTCCCCATGGGAGTCCACTATTTGGGTAGAGTGCTGAATGGCGGGATCTTTCTTGTTTGGTCATTTTGGGACCAAATCGTATATAAATCTGTTGGCGTTCTCTCTGCATGTGATTTCTATTTTATTATGCTCCTAGATAAAGACTTGACAGCTCCTGAACTTTACATCATATATTTATTTATCCCTTCCCAAAGTGGTGTTCATATCAAGCAGCTGGAAATGGCCATGCACCAAATCATCAAATGTGGTGAAGGGAATATATGTCTCTCTAAATTACATTGCATAAATAAAATCTGTTCTCACTATGCTGCCTGTCGGCAGTTAAGATGAAGTTAAATGCCCCACTTACATTTCAGCTCTATGCCAATCTGTCTCCTTGTCCCCAAATGTTCTTGGTAATGGTAACCGGGGGCTGCCTGCCATTTTTGAACTTCAATTCTATGTTTTGTCCTCTTATTGTGGCATTGACTACATTATATATTATTCTGGAGGAGAATATCAATAATAATATAGGATTTAGCAGCCAACCAGTAAAATCTAGGAGCCATCAGGTTGTTTTTTTTCTTTTCTTAAGAGCCAAGGAAGACATGCTTCCTGTAACATCAATAGAAGTTATTCCTAAGGGAGGAATTCAATTAGCCGTGAAGTGTCTCGCGACCATTCTGGAGACACTTTTGTTGTAGGGATTTTGATAGAAATCTCCACTCATTCTTTCCTTGCGCCCCATAGAGATGCGAGGAAAAACGAGCTGGAGATTTCTACCATTAGTAATGGTAAAAATGTGCTAAGTGAATTCCCTCCCTAAGTGTTCAAAGTCAGCAGTAACTATTTAGCCACTTTGCTGGGATTTGTCCAGTCTTGTTCTGAGATATCCCTCAGTCATGTATGTGCCCTTTAACCTAAATAGCATGTGACCTTACTATTATGAAAAGTAACAAATCCCCTTTCTAATCTGTTTCGTTGTTACCATCTCTGACATTGTCAATTGTAGAAAATGCTATCCTTTAATGCAACTTCATAGTTTAATGCTGGCCATTAGAGCATTTGTGGTCCCAAAATGTCTTCATGCCCAATAATCTGCTTAAAATTGATCAGGTAGACTCCCGATAATGATCCTGTATGAAGATGACTGCAAATAACCACTTTTTGGCAGTGTGCACTGTTCTCTTCCGATTGCTGTAAATATTCCCAGTGATGCCAGGAGAGCATGTTTGGCTAAACTGAACTCTGATTCTGTTGCTCAGACTTGGTATCAGGAATGTACTGCCTGTTGCCAGCTTAACTGATTTTTCAATTGATTTTAGGCTCATTTATGAAGGCACATTTGTGGCAAAGTGATAAGCTAATTCAATGCCTGTTGATAAACTGAGATTATGAATCGGTTACCTATGGCTCAAATTTTTCCCAAATATGTTAAGTTTATATGTAATTATTAACACAATAATAAAACAAAACTGGGTATTAGACAAGCAGACAGGTAAGAGGGCCCTGCTAGAATTGACTTGTCATTTTTCTGTGAATTGCAGATAAGCCACAGTTATTTAGAAATTAGGTGAGAAGCCCGGGGTTTTATAGCTGCTTAGGGTGGGGGGGGCAATATATTTGTAGCATAATGTAGCATTATTTCAGGAGAAATGGTTTGCTGCTTTCCTATATTGTAAAGATAATATACAATAAAATGGCATTTCCTTCTGTGGAAAAAGGGCCCCATTTAAATGTATAGGAACATTGTTCTTTTGGTTGCCCCATTAATCTCTAAATCCTTATTTTATGACTATTTGATCTTTGCTTTCTAGAGCAAGCTTATAACTGTCTGTTATATTATCTACCATCTGTTACACCCTAATTGATTATATGACTATGTGAAGGTGAAAGTCTGATTCTAAATGTTGGAGCAATCATCTGCTTTAGGTGTGATAAGTTATTTAGATCTATACACATAAAGGTATTTCAGTGCTGCTGACTGCAATCACATAAATGTGTTACACAGTAAAACAATACATGTGAAATGTATCATGTTCTTATCTACACATATACTTATATTTGGGGGGTAGATCCGTAGGTCACCTTGTTCAGATCTTTCCTCCATTATATAGTGATGTACCATAAAAAATACAAAATCATAACATAGTGTGATATTGTAACAACAATTAACATGTGTATGGTGAATATACCTTTGGGAGAAATAGGGCTACTGGACCCGGAATTTGGGAGGACTCTATTCATTCCATCTGAACAACCAGAGAAGTGGACGCCAGGGATATATAAACTACAAGCTGTTTATCCACTTTTATCTGGTAGGGACCCTCAAATACCTTTATGTGTATATATCTATTTAATTTTGGAATATTGTGTGATTCCTTTACGGCGTTTAGCAGTAGCTGATTTGTTGCGCAATCTACCTCTCTTATACATAATTTTTATTCTATTGTGATCAGTTATTTAACAACAAATGGTGGCCTAAACCAGACGTGTTCAATTATGCCCCTAGGTAAGGGTTTTAATTTTTTTCTTTTCCATTCCTCTCTGGGGTTGCATAATACTACTCCTTTCTCTGGAAAGCGGCATGAGTTGTCATTTGGCTGTTAAGGTATTAATTGCAAATCGCTCCTGTCTGTCATAGTTTGGCAAGACATTCTGGGGTTTGTAGTTCCACAACAGCTGGTCACTTTTCAGCTATAGCGTGCCTAACCATGGGTCTGCTTTACTTACTATTAGACAAGGCACAAGGTGACACAGGATGGTACCACATCCCTTGCCCCCCTATATTGTATGTTGTCCTCTAGAATGGACTCTGTTCTATACTTGTCAACGGAATTATATACTAACCAACAATCTGTGAACAGAGTCTCTCTCTCTCTCTCTCTCTCTCTCTCTCTCTCTCTCTCTCTCTCTCTCTCTCTCTCTCTCTCTCTCTCTCTCTCTCTCTCTCTCTCTCTCTCTCTCTCTCTCTCTCTCTCTCTCTCTCTCTCTCTCTCTCTCTCTCTCTCTCTCTCTCTCTCTCTTCCCCCCCCCCCCCCCCCCCCCCCAATACATACGCCCCCCTTTCTTCTTTAGGCTTTGCAGGAGTATACATATCAGGGCCTCAGTGAGGCATTTGTCTTCTGCTCTACTATTGCATATGAATGCTGTGCAAAACCTTACATTAAAGGGAGAAAAGTTA